>NC_092180.1:15949390-16251890 GCF_043641665.1 Enoplosus armatus | reverse complement strand
CATGTTACACAAGAAATTGTCATTTATAGAAGTAAGAAATTAAATACATAACTTTCACAATAGAGCACAAATGTGCCGAGACATAACTGACTCACATCTTTCATTCAGTCTCATTTAGTCACTTTCAGTCTCTCTCAAACACACACACAAAATGACCTACCACTAATACAAGGATTCTGAGCTCCGGCCAATGAGTCTCTGGCTCCACCTGCTGGGCAAGACTGTCCTTGCCATCGTCTTTCTGTCCCATGATCCACTGGACAAACCCTCCATACATACTCCGGCATGCACTGCCCGAGCCTTGCCGAGCAATCCCAGACAACTCGCCCTCTACACCAAACACCCGGGCCAGAGTGTAAACTGTAACACAGTTACGAAAGAGGGAGTAAGAGCAGGTGAGACTGGGTAAAAAGAAGATGTATCAAATATGAGATAGACAACACATATTGAAGAACACAGCCAACATACTATAGTTTGAACTTATCTTATTCTATGCTGAAAAGCAGCTTTCAAACTAATACTCTAGTGTGTGATTAGTGCAATTTGAGCCTATGCATTGAAACAGAGCTTACACACACACACATACACACACACACCTAGACAAGCGAATCCAGCAGCTGAGGAGGCGAGCCCGGCAGCAGTGGGGAAGTTGTTAACAGAGCAGATGTGGACTTTGTGAGACAAACCAGCCGACTCCAAATCGTTGTTACGTCTCTTCCTTGCTAATCGTCGAACTAAATACAGAAACACAGAAAAATGACATGGTGGCCTGCACTCTCGCTAACACCCAGTTTTTGTCCTTTCTGTGCTTTTTGAGAGGAATAACAAAACAGACAGGACTCACTCTCTCTCAGACAGGACTGTAGCCTTGGATGGGTTATGTCCTCCTCTTTTCCATTGAGCCATATTCGATCTTCCTGAAATGATCTGCTGGTTGCAACTGTTGTGGTTGTTTTCAGCTTAACAGAAGGAGGAAAACAAGTTGTAACTATCTTTTTACTAATACAATGCCACATTGGAACACTTCAGCCTCAAGATACCTGCACATCATTTATGTTACCCATCATCCAGGCGCAATTCAACGGCAAGCTCAATCCTATAATCGGAATCATGTATTTGTACTATCTTGCAAACTGCCATTATTTTTTCAAAGAAATCTTTTACTGTGTCACGCAAATGTTGACACTATATTCTAAAGCCAGCTCTGTTTGTCAGTATATAGTTTTGCCAGACGCACAAGTTCACATTGCAAGAAGTAGCACAAGTGAATATTTTAAGACTGACCAGTAAACACAAACATGCTATGACAAGCACAACTGAATTAGCCTCTTTCTACACTTTCATTCATATGGTGGCAGGAAATCACTCTCTGCACAGGAGCAACAACACTGACTGACAGTTTTTTTAAATACCTGGTCTTGATGCAATGTGACGCTCAGAGATGAGTTAATGGGCAGAATTAATTCTTCATTTCTCTTCCCCCCTGAAAAGTAAGTAGTACACAACTAAAGTATTATCAGATTGATACAATGAAACAATATGAATATGCTCGACACTGAATCATCCCTTTAATGGCCAGTATTCGGTGAGACATGAGACACAACTCACCATACAAGACACACATGTATTGACAGGATTTAGTTTACTTAGCGTCCCAAAGCTAAACATAAGTCGAGGTGATACTTACAGTATTTGATGACAGCTATATTCACAGGAGCGGCGCATGTGACTATGTTTGGCTTGTCCATGCTGTCCTCAGGCATAGCTGTATATGTGATGTTTGTACTGATAAAACTGTACCTGAATGTTCTGAAATACACTGTACAAGCCTCTTCTCGTGTTTAGCAGTTTAGCTAACACTGTTCAACCTCGCTTTTGCTCGAGGTCTCTCTCGATTGGCTAGCGTCGAACATGTGGCTAACCCCGCCACCAATCAGAGCCGAGTTGTTGTGATTAAGCAGTCGGAATAGCCAATCAGAGATCATCTGACCACGGTCGTGCGAAAATGGGGTAAGAACCGAGACCATCCCACACCCGGTGTCTGGCTCACCGTATCTCAGTCTATGAGGAGGTGGGGTTGATTAAAGTTTATACAAAACTCATATGGATTATAAAAACCATATAACAGTTTAGGGAAAGTAAAGGATTAATGTGAAATTAAAACAAAAATTTGACTGAAAGTAATTTAAGTGAATATCGAAAGTAAAAAACTTAAGTTCAGTGTGATACAGTGTTGTAAAGAAGTACTTAAGTATTGTACTTCAGTACAATGTTGAGGTTTCCATTTTATACTACTTATTACTTGTGTAACCTGTGTATGTCATACGAACTATGCATTACTTTGGTACTTCTACTTTTTTAAATATAGTACTTTTGCAATGGGGCATTTTTACACTGTGGTATTATTAGTTTTATTTAAATAAAGGATCTGATAACTTCTTCCACCACTATTGTTAAGGTAACCGTTTATTACAGTAGTAACTCCTTTTCTTGTACGTATGTAGGAACACCAAAGTGCAAAGCAATGATAAAGTTTAGAATATAAAAGTTAATAGAAGTATCACTAAGTTGTAGTGTAACTAATTCAAGGAAATGCAACAGTAGTAGGTATTTCCTTTGGTTATTCGACTGTGGCTCGTTTCTTTATGTTGATTGTGGAAACAAAGCTTGCTTATTAGCTGTAGGGTTATTGGACTCGACACAGAGCACTTCTTACAGATTGAAAATCATGTTTCTCCTTTATGTTAGATACATTTTGGGAATCTGTTAACTCTTTTTTTCTGAAATGAAAACCAAAATTTGAGATTGTTGATTCAGCAAAAACAGTCAATCATCCATAAAGAAACAATAAGTCAACCTATTCTATGGAGGTGAGCATACAAGGTGTTTCTGTTCTCGCATGGAGCAGAGCCACAGAGATACAACAGAGATAATTGTGTGCCTTGACCCAATGGAACATAAACATAAATGTAAAACCCCCAAATTGAAGGTTTGAACACTTCTTCATATAATAACTGATCATTTTAGAAATGGTTCACTCGAAAAACAAAAATTTAAGGCTTTTTGAAATTTATTATGTAAACCTTTTAGATACATGTCAGCAAAAAGAAAAATATCCAAAGCTAATGGGATGCCGTCCCTTAACAGAGAACAATGTATTGTATTCACAGAACAGTCTAGATAAAATGCAGCAGTAAAATTTGCATTTTATCTAGCTTCTTGTGATTGAGGAACAGAAGTCAACCATGGTGAAAATAAAGAAAAAAAGAGTAACTACAGAGAGGGACTAGAGGAGTCAAACAGTGCCATGAGCTGTCAGGGGTACAACACAAGCAGTGAAAATCTGCAGCAACTTGATTGAAAAGAGGTTGCAAAAGAACACTTTACTTTCTGTTCACTTTGACACTGTATTTATTCTACCCCCCACCACTTATGCCACAATGTCAACTCCATTTTGTTGTTCTTCCCTCTTGGTATGTCGTTTCCAGAGACACACAGAAGCTAGTGTGGCATCCCAGGATTCAGCTAGTCAAAAGATGCAATCAGAGTCCCAGTAAAGTATATCCTCTCCCGATTTCTTGGCTCATCCCAGGGCTCCAGTTTGAAGTTAGTAATCATCATCGTCGTCATCTGAGTCCATCACCTTCCGTCTGTTGAACTGACAGAGTATAGAGCATTAATGATGTAAGATAAGACAAGCAGGACAAGTGACAGATAATGAATCAAACATGGGTGACATTTCAGTGGAACTTACTTTGACAGTTGTCTTCTTATCTGTTTGCTGGCTGACGTTTTCTAGAATCTCGATCAAGCCTGACTCCGAAATCTGACAAAAGAGAAAATCCATTCATTGCACTGCTGGCATGTGGAAGAATATCAACAACAGACAATTAGTGCTCCAAGCATCTCAGGTCATTTTCTTACCTTTCCTCCTAACTTTCCAAAACGAGCCATTTGAATTAGATAGTTTTCAACTGCTTGGGCCTTCTCTGGCTTCACCAAAGCAAGATTGCTCACTGAAAAAAGAAAATGATTTTACCACTTTGTGTTCACGTGTGTGGTATTTATAGGTATACATAACAACACATTCATCACACAATACAGTTTCAATGGAGCACAATAAACCTGATGGCATACTTACATCTGGCCCGAGCAGACTGGTCGAGAACTTGAGCCAATATAGAGTTCCTCATGTCTGTCTCTCTGTGAATAAAAAGTAACATTATCATCACATACCACAGCACTACCTACTACTGTTTGGATCTAGTACTGAGACCAGTAAAAATAAAACAGAAAATTTCATTTATTAAACTGTCAACCCATCAGAACACCAGCTTGGTCCTACAGCTACACTGGCAGGTTTAATATTGTTAGCGTTCATAACTTTCTTTAACTAGTTTGTAAATAATTCAGTGCACAGATGTTCTTTAATCTAAAGTATATTTATTTGAGTAATAAAGAGTTTGCACTGTATATAAGTAAAACTACTGTATATAAGTAAAATTAAATCACTATAAAGTACATGTATGCTTTTAAATGAATCTTACCTTTGCTTGGCCTCCTCTCCTTGCTGATTATTTGAAGAATCCTGAAAGAATATGTGAGACAGAACCATCACATACAGGTTGTATTTCTGCATTAAACTATCTGGAAGATATATAACCTGATAAGGAAAAGGATTTCATACCAGCCAATGTTCCCTTAACGGCCTCACAAACTTGTTTAATAACTATCAAAATGAGATTCCCCATGCTTCTCTTGATAAAACTTTGGTTTGATTAATCGATTAAGTTTTCTTAAGCAAAGATTCAATCACGTTTCAGACTAGAACGTACTATTTGGCTTGTATGTCTGTATCCATCTTGTTAAGGTTGGTAGTACAAATACTAATGATAAGTCCAGGATTGTTCTTCTTTCTTCGTTCTATACTTGACAAAGTCTGTTATGACGTTTCTTATTAATATATTACAATGTTGTCCATAATCAAAACCAAACCCGCATGGTATGCTGTTTTTCATGGGAATTTGGCACATCCCCTGAAACATTTCTTTACAAATACTGCAGCCAATTCTGAATTTAAGTCTGTGAAAATTTTTAGTTTGGTTCAAGAACTGAAAGATGAAGAAAGGAAGGAATCAAGAGCCCTGAGCGCTAAAGCACAACCAATACTGGATTACTGAGGCTGATATTGATCAATATTTGAGAGTTTACAAGATCCTATAACAATTTATCAGCTAATATTAGCTTTTAAACATAAACATCAATGAGCATTGTATATGTGTGTTCAATGAGCTGAGACCTCACAGCACTGATTGAAATCTGCTTTAACCCAGATTTTCACATTTTACTCATAAAGGATGCCACCATATCATTGTTTTGTTATACTACAAATATATATCTATTACTGTCATATAACAAAACAGTTACATGTTACTGTTTGTTCAGTTCATTATGTAGTAAAGAAACACTTTTGTTCATTAAACTGTTCTCACTTAATAGTATAACAACAGATAATCTAAGAAAATACTCAACCCAAACTAAGCTCACCAGTCTACTGTCTACGTGTGAATTTGGCCAAAAACACCATCAATCATTTTTTAAAAACTCGTTTTTCAATTTTGCTCAGCTAGCATAACGCTGTCATCGTCAGAGGGGTGTGCACTGTGTAGTCGAAACGAAGTTAGCAGTGCCAATGGCATGATTATTGGTTATTACTGTGATTTATTTCGCGAATTACCGAGTTAATTACAGTTCATTTACATTGTATGTTCTATGTATATCCCCGCAGTGACAGTTAGTTGTGACTGGTTTAGCTACATTAGCTAGCAGCATACTGAACTCAGCATCTCCTTATAAGGCGGGCGCAAACACGCTTCCCAGCTCATGTTTTGTCCTTACCCCGTGCTTTGCCTGTAGTTCCGCCATTCTTTGCCTCCTAATTGCTTCCAATTCGTCGTCTGCCATGGTTTAGGAAAATAATACAGACCTCGAAGACTGAAAAAGGGATGAAGAAACGCAATGTAATGCACTCTAAACTCCCATCAGAGGCAAGGCCCTTCCTAGCTCAGGGGAGTGTAATCAACATCGATAAAACCGATCCAACATTCAGGGTAATGAAATCGAGCACAGAGTAAAGCTCGCATAAGAAAATGTACTTTTACTGGACAGAAGATTTATGAATTTGTGGAAATATATAAAGTCACTGTTAATTATAGTTCAGCTATGTGCTCATTTCTCATATTATAGACCGATTTATTTAATATTATAACCAATAAGTAGGCTAATGATGTTGAAGATGGGGATGGCCTCAAGTGTCACAGGAATTGACAGGGTTTGGTAGGGTCCTCTTTTTGAGAGTACATGTAATATCATTTATTTAATGGTATTTGTACAAAATGTACAAAATGTGAGTTTTAGACAGTTCCATTTAGTATAAAATACAGGAATGCTGCTGTTTTGAAGAAATATTAGCAGATGGATTCACATGCATGTTTACAAAGTTTACAGAAGAGAAAGACATTTGACAATAAACACCTTATTTAATAGGTTAATGTTTAATTGCAAAAAAGTTATATTGATTATAACATCATTATTCAAATGGAAGGGAGGAGCATTGTGTCTTGTCAGTTGCCTCTGCCTGATAGATGGTGGTAGCTTCAGATGGTTCATCACTTGATCTCTAGCTCCCTCTGTATGTACTATAAGAGAAACGACTCAGGAGCAGAGGAACGTGGTACTTTTGGCCAGGGTCTTTTATAGTGAAGGCAATCTGCAACAAAACAACAAACATGAAAGAGATCAACAATTAAAGTAAGACTCATTGTTAACAGCATCATATGCCACTGATCTAGTTACAAAAATATGGGAACACATCACAACACAACACTAGCAAATAAAGCAGCAGTATACCTGAGGATGGAAGCTGAGGATATTAACGTCACGTCAACACATAACATTTTAAGCCTTTCCTCACCTCAACATATGGGTAAAAGGAGGTCTCTCCCATACTCTCCCAGTACTGAGCAGTCTCAAAATGCATTTTATACACTCCAGATGTAAACATTTGTTTTGTGATGAGTCCTGGACAACGTCCATCATCATTAGTGGTCCTGTTGAGAAAAAATATGAAGACCTATGAACAAAGATATACCTTGTACAGTAGTAATATTTGAGATTTTCCTATAATCATACTGTGATTATATGTGTGGTATTTTGCATATGGCTGTTTTGGCTCATGTTTTTACCCTGTGGTTATCAGACTCCAGGAATTAGTGGAGGGGTCTTGTTGATAGAGACTGAGGGCCATGTTCGAGCCAGGGACACCCATCGCAGTATTCAGCACATGGGTGGTCAGAGGACTGGGTGAGCCTGCCATTGCTGTGATCTACAAAACAAGGAAGTAAGACTTTAAATTGATTATGTGATTCTGAAGCAGTCACATTAGACCATATTGAAATTTCCATGCATACCTTTTTGACGTCTGGCAAAAACTTCTATTCATACATTCCTAGGTTTCTTAAAGCCACATCACATTCACACAATTTCTGGAAATTTGGTAAGATAAACAGCTCTATCAAAGTTTTCACACAGTCACCATGTGCTTTCAGCTTCCACCATCATTAATGAAAAGTTAATTAGTTTAAGAGAGAACCATCAAATATGGACCAGAGAAAAAGAATATATTGAAACAACGCATGTATATGGGAGTTATTTGGGAATGCAAAGTGAAAATCCTGCTTCAGAACATCAGAAATGATAATGCAGATTTATTTTTTTATGCAGTAGTTTTGTCAACTAATGAAATTTGAAAAACAAGCAAGTTGAACATGCAAGTTGTGATTTATTAAGTATAAATCCTGAGGATAACTGAATAACTGGATATGCCTCTAATAGCTACAGTAAATAGTAGTTTTCAATACAAATAATAACATCTAACTGTAAATGATGGTACATAGAAAACCAGGATATAGGATTTTACATTTATGTTTTAGGTTTGAGCAATTATTAGATCAAATGATTTGTTATCAGTGACTCAACGATTGACTATATAATATCACTTTACATTTAGCCTGTTTAATCAAAAATCTTCTCTTTTATTATATACTTAGCATAAGTCTTGTGCTTACCTTATTTTCAGGCAAAATATGACCCTTGAGTTGCTGCAGCCTGTACACACTCATGTGCACTGATGAATAAAATCCAAACTGGGTCAGCAGTTTCAACCAAAAAATTTGATTTTATGGTTTATCTAACAGCATCAGAAGTTTGTCACATTGTCGCCATACAGTCCTGCACGCTGTCCTATTCAGTATGACATTCAGTACACATGTGCTTATCTTTTTGTCAACAGAAGACTGGTTGTGCAAGAGCTCATTTTGTCACTTTGAACTCAGTGGGAAGGGATGATCCCAGTGGACGGCTCAGAGGCTGAGGTTAGATGAGCACAATTAATGGAATTAAAAGGAACAAAGTCTTTTTTATTGTCTGACATTAGCATGTTTGACTATTGGGTTAATGAACCCTAAAAAACACAACCTACAATTTCCTGCTTGAATTCCACAAATGAATCCACTGACATGCATGTGCTGTGATACTCCCTCTCGCCCCCATGATCTCTTATTTTAATGATATTCAAACCCGAGTGTTCAATGTAATATTTCAAATGTTTGGAGCTAAATGTTGACAACAAGCACAGCTCTGTAAAAATTAAACATGGTTACAACTCGCAGTTGGATTTCTTCTTTGTGATTTCCTGTAGTTCTAATGTACCAAGCTGTGGCAAATGCTGGCTTTTGATCCCAAGTAGCTAATGTGCACCGCTGATTATATTGTGAGGAAAAATTACATTGAACATGATAGAAAATGATCTGGCAGAATGTCCTAATAAAGCAACTTGAATCTCCCATGTTTAGATTGTTGTTTTCCTTGTTTAATAATCAGTCATTAATCGTTATTGATGAGAGGTAAAGAGTAAATTAAGGCCATGGTGCACAGGGATTACCTCATGAGATTTTATTGTTTTTCTTCTCCGATACAACCGTCAAAAATGTTTGTGGCATGAAAGGACAGTTCTGTAGGAAATACTCTGAACAGAAGGTCCATTTACTAAGCTATTCCCAGAGCTTTCTTCCGTATCCCATGGCCTTTATCAGCAAATGGAAGAAGACAGCTTGTCATCAATAAATAAATTTATCTGAACAATGATCATTAATTATTTCAAACTACATTTCCTGGTGCGATTTGACATAGGTCCTGTTTGTGAGGGAAATTTCTGTTAGAAGTTTTCTTCTTTTTATATGATCATGCTTTTGCTAGTATGAATAGATGTTGTGTTATATAATCACCCCATGATATTACAATGTTTAAGTATGTTACAATGTTTAAGGTTGTTGGGAAACTAAATATAAGTAAACTCATAATAAAAGAGTTTAGCCTGGATGAGGGTTGAGACCTTTTCCTGTGTTCGAGTGTTTCTGAGAATGTTTATAATATGTCTGCACAACAACGGGATATATGTGTGGTGGAGTGTGGGTGGCGGATGTTGGAGACGTACGAAGGACAAGAGAAAGAATATTGTCTCTTATAGCCAAGAACATGTTGTGACCAGAAAGGTCGATAGGTCGAAAGGTCATATCTGCTCAATGCTGATGATGGCTATTATTTTCAAATAATAAATATCGATGACAATCTGAATATTGTGTCATCTGGTATTTGAAGTACCAACTCTCATCTGTACTAGACAAGAACTGATCTTTACGTTTCCACAACAATATCTAATATTTTTCCTGTTCATTATTTGAAAACTTTACATCATGACCTAGTTTGTCTTTTGATTCAATATTAACCAAAAACATATATTCTTTTGCTGCGTAAACAATATTGAACTCTGCACAAAATCCCTTCTCTCATTTTATGCGACACCAAATTATTGTAGCATCAAGGGTAACACAAAACCAACCAACAGTTATTGGTATAGACCATTTTCTCCCTGTGTGGCGTTCTCCTCTTGTTGTTAACTATGTCAATCTGTCTCTTCCTCTTTCATTCGTCTTTCTCAGCCTAAGATGGCTTTTCAGAGAAACAGCTGGTGGTGGAGAGGCTGCAGGAGGCTTTATCCATCCGTCCATTATCTGTAACTGCTTATCCTTTTTTCACCCTTGGGTAATACGTGGCTGATCTTGTGCCGTGTAGTGAGTCAGCAGGATGATATGTGCTTCTGAAGAGAGTAACAGATTGGGAGGATTGTTCTAAAATCCTTTCTTTTTTTAAAAAAAAGAAGAAATAACTGTCTGCAGAAACAGTATCTCTTGACCTGTTTTCTCTTTGACTTGGCTGCCATGTTGTTGTTACAGGAGTTTAGATTTTGGAGTCCCATCAGCAATGGGTGGAAACTGGTGCAGTCTGAGTCTTGGCAGTGTTTGTAGTATCCTCCATGCAACACAGCAGCTCTCAAAGCAACACACACACAGTATGGATGATACTGTGCACCATTTTCCCTGAGGGTCAGACTGATCTTTGGTCAAACCAGCCGTGTGCTGAAGAGGCATGTGATCACATGATCCAGCGGCCCGCTCTGACTCCCAGAAAGCAAGGAGATCAGCTTTCCTCTGTTCTGTATGGATTACTGTATGTGTGGTATTATTGTATGATTTATACACTTCAGATAAGTTGCATACTGTGTGGTCCAATTTTGAAAGAGTTCTTGTACTTGTAACAGTTTCATGATGTCATAATTGAACAATTTAGGATAACTATTGATATTTCACATTATTTCTATTTTCCCACCAAAATGTTTGCTTCTCTTTCACTCTTTTCCTCCGTGTCTATGTTGGTCTTTCAGAATAAAAACACACTCCCACAGGCTGTATTTATACTCAATATGAAAATACTTTTACTACTGTGATGATGAGTATTTCCACTTGGCTTATCTTAAGAATGCAAACAAAAACATGTAACACCATAGGAATTATAATAACATCGTTGTTTTCTTTAAAAAACACATGAGAAGTCCTAAAGCAAGATTAAAATCAGACAGTTCAACAATTACAGTAAAGTTTACAATAATACACAATATTACACACTCACCTGGGCCTTTGCACATCTCAAAGTGCCAAATACATGGTGGAAGAGAGCTGTGACATTCCTTTAATACATTTAAAGAGAAAACACTTGAAAGGTGTTTTCATATCAAGGTCATTATAACATTTGTTTCCAGTCACACTCAGAGAAGTAGCTTACTGATACAAGCAGAAAACAACCTGTTTCTCTCCTGAATGATCAGTGTGACTACTCAGTCTCTCAAGGTTTACTGTGATTCACTCACTCTGAATAGCTAAAGTCTGAGATCTTAGAAGAATACAATAAAGAGGAAGAAATGAGTTGAGTGTCAACAAAAAGCCCTCTCGAAAGACCAAATTTGAGAGCATACAGATTTCTTTCACAAGTCAAAATACTTTGAGATCCACAGAAGGGATTTTAATTTTACAGCACATGCACACAATATTCCAGTTATTCCCTTATTCTGAAAAATGATTATAATAGTTAAGTGAGCTGTCTACATGGTTACATATAACCACAATGCTTCATTAATGTTCCTGGTTCTATATTGTTTGTTCCTGATCAAATTAAAGACTAAAGCATTAAACAGAAACTCATTAATTCTAGAAGAGACGAGTAAACGCTTTAAACTTCCTCTAATGTCGTATTTCTTTGCTGTGTCTTTCTTGGGAGAAACTGGTGAAGCAGCAGAAACATTGTAGCACCTCTAGTAAATACCCCATCACTACACATGAATTATTACTGTATGTACAGTCTGATACTGGCATATGCTGCCTTTTTCAGAAGCTTTTAATTTGAGCAAGATAAACTGGTAAACTGCTTACATAATGTTTTAATCACAGAACTCTATTGTCTCATTTGGATTAATACCGCAATATTTGGATTAATGCTGGAATATTGGTGTTCGTGCAAACCCACCGCTTAGGCAGGATTATAAAAAGTTTAATTCACCACCTTGCTTCCAGGTGTCCTGTATAATTACTCTCTGGATAAGATCCCTCTCTTCCTCCTATTCTCAGTCCGACATAACAAATTCTTCTCACTCAGATCTGCACGTGCTTGGTGGAGTGTACAAGTCACCTGCGTCAGTGTTTTTGTTTTACTTCAAAGTATGGCCACAGAAACTGAGCTGTTGTGATACAATTAAATGTATTGTGTTGTCTGATATGTACACCCTGTTGGAGGGGAGTCGAGCCTCTTGATATGAGCGTTGGTGTGGTGGTTGTTGTTCTCTTCCTCCATGTTTGGCACTTAATCCACGTCTTCTCATTTCCCTCCCTCATATTTCCTCCTCAGGGTCAGAGCTGTGGTTGCTCATCTGTGACAGACAGACAGACAATGACAGAACAAACAAAGAGACATTTCATTAAACTGCAAGCTCAGAATGACTAAGTAAAATTGAATTGTGCCAGTATAAATTGATTTCACAGTAGTTGCTGTTTTGATGTCCATTCACCTCACATGACAGGAACATCTGGTTATCTTGTCTGTGTCATTTTAAAGCCAAAGCCATTTTTTTTCTTTAAATAATGTTATTGCAAATAATTTAAAATCCAAATCTGGTCCCTGTAGGAAGTTTTCCTACAGTATGTATTATTGTTTCAACTTTAGACATCGTGGTCCTGACAGACAAAGAACCACTGCTTAAGACAAATTAACAAAAAGGGACGCACCATTTTGACCTTTGTCATGAGTCTCAATAATATCACCAGAAACTAGCATCATGCTGTAAGGACACTAAAAGCAAGAGGGATGGCCCTTTTTACTTTTTAGTCATTCCCGAACGAGTGCACAAAGACTTCAGGTGCATTTACCGTGTGGTGGTCATCATCGGGCTCCCTCAGGCCAGGGCTCTCCCTGTGGATTCGATCGCGGGAGCTGGGGGGAGAGAGGGAGGAGAGGGAGTGCTCGGGGCTGCTGGCAGACAGAGCGTACGGTGAGCCAGCTGGACTGTCCTCTCTCAGGGGAGACCCTGCAAACACAGGAGTGAACATATGCACACACACATTGAGTTTAGTGGTGAAGACAGCTTTGGTGTGGAGCTTAGGCCCTGTTTCTTTTGGAAAGGAGTGTGAAGAAAATACATGTTTACTGTGGGTCAGAGACAAAAAAAACTCCGTCTGTGCACCTCCCACTGACTTCGTATGAGATGACAGGCAGAAAACAAGAGTGGGAGTGACAGGATGAAGGACAGATCAGGAGATAGCAAGGGGGAAGCGAGAGACAGGAGAGCTAGATAGTGAGGGGCAGGGGAATCAAGTAGAGCCGGAGATAAATTAATATGAAGATGAGAGCTATCAATCGCCCAAGGTCATTCAAAGTAGATAGAACACACACTCAGTCTGAGCTCACACGCACACACACTTTCCTGAAGGTGTGCACCCACAACTGCAGTAGCTACAGAACACAATCTCTTTTTTTCCCCTACACTGTCTGTTTGCATATTCAGCCTGATGTTGTGATAATGACTTCTAGGTTCAAGGTTACAGCTGTCTTTGTTTTTTTTCCAAGAACATTTAAGCGTAGCAGCAAGTGAAGATATATTGCTCAGAGGAAGGTGGACTGCACCAGATGAGTGGTGTAAACTGTGTTTAAGTTTACGATCACTTTAATTAAGATCGCAGTTAAGCCAATTTCCTGAGGAAGGATAATAAAGCTTTGTCCTGCTCATTCCCTGGGCTGTTTCTCTTGTTGGCAGGTGCAGTAACTGTACTGTGTCCAAATGTCCACATGAGGGCAGCAGCAGCTCCTCCCGCCATGTGCTACTGTCCTTTGTCCTTTTTTCTGAAGCTTCATCAGTCAGTTACTTCATCCACACTGTTTGTTCAGCATGTTCCATAATTTGCTCACAACCATAAATCAAGACACCCACACTCCAGTTGATATCGGCCTTGATTCAACTTTTAGAAAAATCCTGACTGTAGGGAAAGAATTAATTCGTCAGGTAAAAGTGTGGCTGTGCTGGTGCAGTGCATTCCCATCCACCAGTTTCCCTGCGGCACAGATCCTGAATCATTTTGATTGGGGTTGTGACTGGTGGAGCTAATCAAGCAGAAATCTGAAAGTGGCATATCGCCCGAGTCCGCTTTAAAATGTTTTTGATGTGCGAATAGATTATCTATCATTCGATCTCGCACCGACCTGCCTCCACTGTCTTTGTGAATGAGCGTCTCACCTTTGTGGTCATTCCTCTGTGTGTCCATCCTGTCAAGACTGTCAAGCAGCCCATCGATCTGTGTCTTTATCAGAGTCAGCTCCTTTTTAATCACCTGCAACTCCTCCATGCCCACTGCAGGGACAGAGAGAGAGAGAGAACAGCAGGAAATTACACAAGCTGAACAGTTCTTTAGGGAGAGCTTTAAATTAATACTTAGACAAAGTGGGAAATGCATTTATTTTCTTTCTTGCAGAGAGTTACATGAGAAGATTGATACCACAGTCAGTGGTATCAATCAGTAGTTGTTCAGTAAATATGAAGCTACCCCCCCAGGTGGTTAGCTTAGCTTAGCATGAAGACTGGAAACAAGGGGAAACAGCTTGCCTGGCTCTGTCCAAATGTAACAAAATCCACCTACCAGCACCTCGAAAGCTCACACATTAACACATTACATCTAGTTTGAAGTGCTAAAACTTAAAGACCTGTAAATTGGGTGCAGTGACTTCCTGGGGTCCTGTCCCAAATAATAACATAACCCCAGTAAAACCACAACTTCATCATCATTCGTCATTTTTACATTTCAGTTTTTGTACGGATTAAACAAGATATAATGCGTTAATTAATGCACTTAGAGGTGCTGGTAGGCAGATTTCTTTTTTCTTTTTGACAAAGCCAGGCTAGCTGTTTCCCCCTGCTTCCAGTCTTCATGCTAAGCTAAGCTAGCTGGCTGTTGGCTGTAGCTTTAAATTTACACTATGGTACAGGTATCAGAGTGGTGTATATTGCCTCATCTAACTCTTGGCAAATAAGCGAATTTCTCAAAATGTGCTGTGATGTCAGTAAACTACACAGTATATTGTGTCTCTGACTACTTTATACTAAAAGAATGACAGGCAAAAGATATAAAGACCCTAGCTTTATATTTAGCATTGGATTAGCATTTTTTTGTGTGTGATTTAGTCCATTCATATTACTCACACTTGGCTGTGGTTGAACTAGTGGAGTGGGCTCTGGAGCTTTTGGAGTGGGTTTTGTCTCGACTGCGTCTGTGCCCGGTGGAGTAGGAGGAGGAACGGGATCGCTTGGCCAGACTGGGTCCCAGGGGCAGGGGGGACAGGGATGCTGGCACACGTTGGTAGTCATACACCCTAGAAATTCAGTAGATACAATTTTATTATTTTTTGGGGTGGGGGAAATGTTCACCTTCATCAGACAGCAAAGTAGACAGGAAACAAGGGAGAGAGAGAGAGAGAGAGAAAGGGGGGGGGGGGGGGGTGGTAAGACATGCAACTAAGGTCAGCGTCTCCAGTAGATACAATTTTAAAACAACTGATCTTTAACTGTGTTCATGCATCAAGTTTGCTGATTTAATGGGGAGGTGCTCTTAAATTCCACACAGTCCAATCATGACGAAAGAGAGCCTGCTCACAAGCGTGAGGATGGAGTTAGAAACAACATAATTAGCCATATATTGGTGAAAATGACTAAACTGATTATATAGATGGACAGCAGCGAAGATAATTATTCTGCAGATAGTTTGAGCTGTCCACAGCCTCTGGTCTCTGTGAAGGAGCAAAGTTTAAAAACTTTTAAAGCCACCATTCAAGCCTACAGGTGGTTTCGCAAGATCACATTACAGTACTGTATCAACAACTATCAAGCAACGAGAGCTGGAATAGAATATCTGGTCAGATTAGTAGGCTAGTCTTATTCTTATTCTTTGGCAGAACAGTTTCTAATTTAAATCAAACTTTTGCCAATTTTAGACTATTTTACTAATCATTTGAGAACTTTGGCTTCAGTTGGCTTCAGAAAGCATGAACAAACATTTATATTTCTTAAAATAAGAAAAGTATTATTTTTGTTATCAGTATTGAAACTTGGGTATTGTGCTGGAACTGACATTGACAAATATCAAATCCAGCTCAAACAAAGAGGTGATACAAGCTAGGAAAAGGAGACATTAAAGGAAAGACAATGAAGAAAAGCGTCTGTTCAAGCATCTCACAGATGATTATATATGATATTTATATTCTATGTTCCTTTGTCTTTTATTTTCTATCTCTGCTTCTCTCTCCCTGTGTTGCATCCTCCCTGTGGACAGCTCCATGTCTCTATCTGTCACTGAATGTAATTGGTTCTGTCAGAGCCAATCAATAGCTCCCCGCCAGGCTCGTAGTGTTGGTGACAGGGGGTGTATCACAGTCAAACTCTATAGTGCTTACAGAAAAGACACTGTGTGTTTGTGCATGTTTCAACAAAAAGCAGAGGTGCTGTTGCGATTGAAGCAGTGACTGAATGATGACCTCACATTTGACCTCAACACCCATTGACCCCATGACCAGGTGAAACACAGCTACAGGATCAAAACCAACCAACCACCAACGAGCAAAGCTGCAGGAAGGGCAATCTAATCTATGACTGATTAGACTAATGTTTGTATTTAATTGTAGCAGCTGTTAATGCAGCACCAGATTGTGAGTGATTTGGCTAAAAAAACAACCAAAAAGCATAGTATATAGTAGTAGTATATAGTCCTGCTATGTATAACAATAATTCCTAATATCAATCAGTAATCAATCAATTAACGTGACCTGGATCTAGTGGCAGAAAATTGATGGATGGATGAACCAATTTAAAAATAATTAAAGTTAATTTAGGTAATTGACACTTTCCCGTTATGAGACGATGAGTTTCCTGCTGTAGAAAATATTCAAGACATTTGCAAATTAAATTTAAGACTTAGGTCTTTTTTTGAAGGAGATGAATTCAGGGCTCATACTGATCAAGTGGTCAGTTCAGAATAATTTCAGATGCGTTATTATTGATTCTCTGTGGTAACAGCAATCCAATTCAACTGCATCTAGTCACAATCTGGTTATACCTGGATCGAGGACAGTCTGAGCACAGCCTAAATGGTTTCTGCAGAGCCAAAAGCTTTGAAAAGCTCCTCTGCTGTATATCTCAAGCCAACAACATGGAGGCAAGCTGTCAGCCGCAAGGACTTGGAGTCAGACAGTAATGTAGATTTACTGATGGAGCTGTTAACCAGTCAGACGCAGCCCGGCTTCCTGAAAAGTTTTACCCTTTGTTTTCTGTGACTGTGTTCTTAGGACATCCACAGTCCTCACACGCAGACACACACACATCACAATGTCGCATAAGGATGAAGTGTATTAGGCCACCGTAAGTGTGTGAGATTAGAGGCTTTGAGCATTGTCCATGTGAGGAGACACAGAGACCAAAGACTTATGGGAGTTTAAAGTCCTTCAGAGCAGTTTGCAGGGGCAGATAGACAATGTGTTGTTACACCGGCTTTGAAGTGTCATCTCAGAAAATGGAAGCTCAGACAATAAGAGACCGTAGACGAGGGCGGATTACAGAAAAGTGTGTGAGTGTGTGTGAGAGTGTTTGTCTCTATGGATTAGACCCCACACGGAAAGCAGCTTTGTCAGCTCGAGCTGTTATCTGTGTGTTGAGAGACACTTTTCTCTCGTGTTCGCACAAGAGGACAGTGGACAAAAACAGTCATTTCTCTCTTTCCCACATACTGATGAGCACAAACAACAAACACAGAAACAAAAACACGCACACACACACACACACACACACACACACACACACACACACACACAGTCCCCCACACACTCACACCCAGAGGCAAATACATGTGCGTACATACACACAATTATGCACACACACACACACACACACACACACACACACACACACACACACGGAGCTGTCAGTAGTGCTGGCCAACAGCATAGGGAATAATCATACACTGTGTTAAAAACAAATTGAAAATCAGTGGTGAGTGTTCCCCCCTGAGCAAAGACAGAAAAATGCAGAGCAAGGCAAAAAAAACAAAACAAAACAAAACAAAGAAAAGATGACAGTTAATACTCAGAGCAACAGAGCATCAATATGTGCGAGACAGGCGATGGAATGAGGTGTATATTCTGTGTATGTGTGAGTGTGTGTGTGTGCGTACACTATGTGACCACCTTCTTTTATTCAGATGTGCTGAATGAGAGTTTATGAGTGAGGCCTTGGGGATGTAGGAAGGTCCCTGCGCAATTTCAGTAAAGGACCAATAATGCAGAGCAACTCTGAGCGGAGCCCAGTGTAACTGACTACCTCATGTGCCTATACACTGCACAAGCGTGTATTCTGTGGAAAAAGGTAAATACACACCACAAACTAACTGCCGAGCCAGAGTTCATGATAAGCTCTCAAACAAGAGTTCAACTTCAGTGTTTTTCAGGGGAATTATATGACACTAATGTATGGTTGTTGTCAACAAGGAACTGCACGTTTACTGAGAACTTGTAGCCTGTGACATTTTCCCAACAGAGAATGTCATGTTTGGCAGTGATTTTCATTCACAGATAAAAAAAAAGATCTGCTTTAGTCAGCTATAAATACAAGAGTTTTAGTTAAAATTAGATACTAGTTGTTTCCTGTGCCCTAAATTTTGTTTAAGTGTACATACCAGGAAATAAAAGCAGTTCTGAGAGTTTCGTTAAGAGTTAACAGTAGTTTTCTGTTAGTTTGGGTTGGGAGTGAGCAACAACCTTTCCTTCACTGTCAACACACATGGTACAAACATACTGATAAAATATCTGCATGTGCCAAAACTGTCTCATCCTGAACATTTCATAATATAATGTCATCAGCTTTCATGCTGAAAAGGCACACTGATGTCTGTGGAAAGTGATCATTGGATCATATTAATATGCAACCCTCATGTAGTATGGTGATTTAGAGCTATATATTGCAATAAATGCTTTATGTATTGCCTCTGTCTCAAATGATAGAACTAAGTCAGAGCTAAACACAGAGTTAGGACGTTGGAATGGGACCACACCTCACAAATCCACCATCTGGGTGTCTTTACAGTAAGTGTGCAACTCTATACGTGTAAAGTGTATGTCTTCGAGTGTGTGAGTGTGGTGAGTGAGCTCCTGGCTGTTGAATTGTAACAGACAACACTGTAAGCAAAGACAGGATGACTGACAGCTGTGTGGCAGACAGCGACGGGGAGCGGAGACGACTTGGGATAGCAAGGATGAAGAATCCGCTTTAGCCTCTCCCTTTAGCCTCCCGTGACACAACACAGACAAGCAATAAGGTGTGTGAGCTGCCATGCGTAGCTCTCTGACAGTACCTGTCATAGTAGTCCTCGTGATAGCTGTCATAGTCCAGGTCGAACTCGGATCTGCAGGAGACAGAGACAGAGGAGGTGGTTAGTAAAGTATGTGTCAAAACTACATGTTGCACTTTTACTGGGGCTATCACATGTTTCAAACAGTACACTTTGGCTGTTGAGTCAGTGTGTAAATGTGTGTGAGCTTCAACAGAGTTATATGGTGCAACCACTTCATCCGGAAAGAATGCTGCATTCATGATCTCCAGCCAGCCAGAAAAAGACATTGGATTTGTTCTGCTGCAGCATCCAAGGTGGAAAATCCATAGAAATTGTCTCCAACTGTACCACTCACTGAGCACCTCCATGTGTGAGCTTGGTGAGGAAAGCTGTGACGTGTGTGTATGAGAGAGAGAATGAATCAGAGGCAGGTGAGTGATGTGACAGGAGTGAACTTATATGGGCTGCTAGCTGGTGTGTACCTGCGGAACAGACCAGAGAAAGTGGAGGAGAGACAAGTGACACTAAGCCAGAGCGAGATCACATTCTGGTGTGTCAGACCTCAGCATTCCTCTCTAATCCCCACACAGAGTCGCTAATAATCCCTCCATGTTGCTCACCCTCCCTCTGTCTCTCTTTGTCTCTCCCACTGACTCAGTCCCCCTATCCGTCTTTGGCATTCTTTCATTTATTGGTCATGCTTTCTCTTTGTATACTCACCTCATTTTCTCCATTTCTATATCAATCGGTCCTGCAATTCAATTTAATTCAATTCAAGAGGTTTACTTGCAGGATAGCCATATCTATATTATTGGTGAAAAAAACGTGATATTTCAGGACAATTCAACATATTTTGGGGACAGAATACTGGCTACTGGCTGTGGTCATGCAGCTCACCTCAAAGAGGAGGTGCTTTTGTTTGTACGTCAGGATAAACACACACAAAAAAATGCATCTTGTGCATTTGAGGACACAAAAAGCAAGGAGGGCATTTCTAATGAATTCTCCTGTTACTTCCTGTACCTGTTAAGGACACGCTGAGAGGCAGGAGGACAGAAGAAAAGAGAAACAGTAACTCCTTAGCTGAGCTAAGCTTCCTGTTCTTCAGGTGAAGTCAGCCAGAAGAGAGAAAGAAAATAACAGCTATTCACAGAAATCCTCACTGAGGGGGAACTGTAAGCTGCTGTTCACTCTCTGTTTGTTTCTTTCACGTTGGCATTCACTGGTTTACTTTGGTCATTGTAATGTTTGTAGAGCTCTGTGGCAGACAGAGTAATTATCATTTATTAATTAAATCACTTCTTTTTGTAAAGACGTTTTGTAAAAGCTTTTATTCTATTTTTAAATTTTGTTATTTCAAACATTTGACTGCATATTTTATACGTTTTAATATTTAAATTCTATAATAATTGATATATAACAAGTAGTTATAATAATAATACTTACTATTATTATTGTTAAAATATGTGATTCTTTTCAGTTAAAACTATATCATAATCACTTAAAATGTATTAAAGAACAATTAACAATGATAAATGCTTACAAATGTCCTCTATTATATACTAATTCATGTTCAATTATAAGAATTCCATACACACATGTTGATATGAAAACAGTATATGTCATATACATCAATTAGTTGTTAATTTAACCACTGAATGTTGAATAATAAATCGTTGGTTATTCATTTTGTAATAATGGTCAGGTCATTACAAATGTCACCATGGCACAGCCATGATATGTGACACAAACAGGTCTTTTCACATGATTTAGTGACAATAAATCTGTGACAGGTAAGCAGAGCCCATTTAGACTGTAATTACATCCAAAGTGAGCAGCCAAGTGCCTGGGTCACTGTGTGTGTGTGTGTGTGTGTGTGTTTGTGTGTGTGTGTGTGTGTGTTTGTGTGTGTGTGTGTGGGTGTGTGAGAGAGAGAGAGAGAGAGAGAGAGAGAGAGAGAGAGAGAGAGAGAGATGGACAGCAGGGTCACTAAAGGCTAATTAATTTCTTTTCATAATTTCTCAAGTGCCAAAGCAATCCATTAGACATGGCTGGCTATAAATCATCTCAGCTTCAGCGTGCCTGTGTGTGTGTGTGTGTGTGTGCATTATAGGCAAAGACGAGTTGCTTTTTGTGAACAAAGCACCCCTGAGATTTCCTCCAACATGCACACTCAAGACCCACCGAAGGCAGAAAACCATCAGTTTCACAGCAGCTGAATATATGGAAGAACCTCAAAGGTGTGTGTGTGTGTGTGTGTGAGAGTGTGTGAGAGTGTGTTGTTAGAGATGTAGTTCAATTGGCTTAGAGCCTTGACAGATGCAATTTAAATCTCACTGACAATGAATCAAAGTGACATTGTATGTGAGATTCTTGTTTTGTTGATTGTGGTGACATCTCTGGTGATAAATAATCACTGCTGTAGTCTTTTGTCCTGCACTTCTTTACAATCAATTCACAACATTGTCAACAGTTCTTTGTTTAGTTATCTGACCCGACAATTAAAAGAAAATTGAAATTAATACAATATATACAAATTATGGTCCAAATATGTAGAATTTCAGCTCTTGCCTAAATGTAACAACATCTGTAGAGATGGTGAAAATCTCTAAACATGCCTGAACATGTTCTATAACTGTTTAGTCATAGCACATCGCTATAACAACATAACAGATCTGTATTGGACAATAGATCTAAAAAGCAGCAGCTTAGGCCCAACATGAAGAAGTTAGTTTGAGTAGATTGTAGCTAAAAATAGCAAATAATCTAGTCCAAATGACGAGCCACACATTTAACTTTTCATCTTTGAATGTTTTTGAAGGTAAATGTTTGGTTTTTGAGTTGGATACTGTCCCATTTTTTCCTTTGCAGTAGCTAAAAGACAAATTCATCTTTTTTTTTGTACACAATAACGTACATTAATGACTGCATGAAATTAGGTGTACATATACGCACGCACAGTTATACTGTACTCACACAATCCATGAAGCCTATGTGTGCAATAAACTAAAATTTCCCGGAATTAATGAAACGGAATAACAATTTCATATCATTTGTCATGCATAGTACAAAGACTTGTAAAGCAGACTCATCGCAGGAAAAGAAGGAATTAGTTCCAGTTACTTCATTTTAACACCTATTATGCGCTCTCTTTCTCCCTCCTCTGAAAATTGTGATGGTCATTGATTTGCATTTCAATTTAGAATTAGGTGAAGGGCAGACATGTTTCATGACTGTCTTGTGCTCCTTTGAGAATACAGATTTAAGACAGAATGCAGGTTTAGTTAAAAGTGATAGAAGATGATACTGAAGATTACTGAGAATGGTCTTAAAATAACAGAGCGTAATAAAAATAACAACCTGATTTCTGACAACTTCTAGAAGTAAAATCAAGACGACATGGCCATAAACCCTGCTGCTCCCCTACCCCACCGAACAAATCCACCACAGGGACACAGGGCTGAGAGCACCACATGATCTAAACCAACCACCAGGATTTCATTCATCTGACAACAAAAACTTAATTTAGAATTAGCAACACTGAATAAAATGGTATCGTCAGCATATAGATGTATTCTATGTATTCTATCCTATGCACAAAAGGGAAAAAATAATTGATATAAATGAGGAGCCTCAAAATTAATTCTTGCAGCTGACAGAGTTTGATATGATCAACCGTATCAAACTTTACATCAATATAGAGGTAAAGCCTTTCCCTATTGTCGCATTTCAGAAAGGGTCGCTATGGGGGGGCCTCCCAGCATGCATTGTGGCGATGGATTTATGAATGTTAAGATTCATTTTGTGTGTGTGCGTGCATTTTTAATATGCTCATATTTGTGTTCCTTAATATATTAATTGTTCCCACGCTTTACCTGTCACCACAATTAGTCATATGAGCGAATGCAGACTGTGAGTGAAGTTGTGTCTATGACTTGCCGCGTTCTCCCTAATGTGAATACAAAGATGGGTTTGTTCCTGTGCTCATGGTGTGTCTGTTGCTACCAATGAAACTGCTGTTCAGATGAAAATCTGTCCTCCAATGAGTTTTTCTGCCAGATCATTGTCTGAACTCAGAAATGCACTCTTGTCTTTTCTTGTCTTTACCAATAAAAACAGCTGCAAAAAACAGAACAGCTGCAAAAATAATGAATAGAGAAAAAAAGTGAGAATCAACACCAGACCTTGCAGACTGCCCCCCCCCCCTTCTTTTGCTTTTTACATTTCGTAATTTCTGTCTGAGTTTTTTCACACATATTAACAAACTTGTTCAGTCATGCTTTCTCTTGTTAAGAAATAATTCTCGGGTGAGACATATTCCCTCCTTTAAAGTGCTGAGAAATGAATCCATGCTTGTGTGTCTTCACGCTTAGATTACTGTAATTCTCTATGTGCTTGCCTCAGCCAAGGAGCTGCAGCTCGCCTTCAGCTGGTTTAAAACACTGTAGCTCATCTTTTAACAAAGACAATGCACAGCGAGCACATCACTCCAATGCTGGCCTCTCTCCATTATCTACCAGTGGAGTTTAGACTTAAATATAAAACTCCGGTAAATACCCATCAAGTAGTACTTTTCTGAATTGTTTGAGCTTGTGTTCAAGTACATGTAGCAAAGGGAGGGAGACCATGCATTTGCGTTTTTTGCGCCTGTAATTTGGAATAGTTTGCATCTATGAGATCATCCAAGTGTAAGGACTTTTTTTAAAGAGAAAAAATCTCTGAACTCGTTTTTATTCCTTCACTTTCTGTCTTATGGATTAAAACAAATGTTTTGTATTCTTTTGTATTCGTAACAACCCTGCTTCCCTCACTTTGTGCTTGATGGTTTTAATGGTGAAGCACTGTACAATTTGTTGTGAAAAGTACTATGTAAATAAATCTTTATTACTTACATATCTAAGCTCCCCTCACTGCCCCTTGTGGGTTTGTATGGACTCAATCAAAGTGCATATGCACTGCTGAATCCTGAGACAAATGTAAACACATAATAATATAATACTCGGATGAAGGTCTAGTGCTGCAGCTTTACTGAATATGATAGCAAAGTTCAGTCAAGAAAGCTTCAGATGCAGAAAGCGTCTTTATTTGACAAATATAATGTGGTATGTCTCATGCTCTGGCCAAGGTCTGTGTGACAGACAATAAACTTGGTTTTTGCAATGAAGATAAGTCAGATGGTTTGACGTCTTTTCATTGCACACTTCTTACATGTGAATTATATGCGGTAGCTTTGTTAATATTTTCCATTCGGCAACTGCTGATGACAAAATTAAAATCTGGCTTAATAACGGACTGGTTACGGGCCTTACCCTGTTCCCTCTAAGTTTCATAGCTCCTTAAACTCCCAGCAGTGACTCCCAGAGCTCCATATCTTTTGTGATACAAACGCAAAGGTCAAAAGAGGTTGTTACATTGCGTACATCAAAGTGGAGTGCAATGAGACACTATAAAAATTCAACTGATGAAACCTCAGGACAGACCGCTGTCTGTCCTAAGGGAGTAGAAAACACCCCAGTTCACACTAAATAACCAGTCTTGAAATCTTTTTGCAATTACATTACAAAAAGGTGAATGTAAAGTGTGGAGGGCAGCTAACAGTTACTCCTTGCCATGATTAAACATTATGTTTTCATATATGGTACAACTTTAACACACACACACACCTGCTCGCCACTGACAAACGATGTCATTCTGTTGATAGTGGCGTCAGATAAGAAAACGCCTATATGTGTAAACTCAGCTACAAACACAGGGTGCGTTTACTAGTCAACATGGCCCCCTATCCAGAGTCATAGTAAAATATGACAGAAACATAAAAAACCTGAATAATCACGAGAGAACACATTGGAATACAACCCACACCTACACAGAGAGACTGACAGCAGCATGCAGTCAAGAAGAAATGAGATTACTGTGTAAAGACTGTGCAGTGGGATTTTTCTTCTTGCCCTGCCAAGAAATGAGAAAACTACATTTGTGTTCATGGATTGACAATTAGGGGGAGAGACAGAGAGTGAAAGAGTAGAAAGAGAAGAAAGAAACACCACGGGATATTAAGGGTGAGTATGATCACGATGAGAGCAGAGACGCTTTGATGGGGGAGGAGGGGAAGATGAAGGGAGTGCTGGCAGCTCGTTCTCCCTCTCAGACACTCTCTAAGGACAGACTGAGCTAATCTACTCCCTCTTTCCCTTTTATTTAATCACTGTCGCTGTTATTCTCTCAATTTCACTCACATTCACAGTGTCTTCCTGTAACCCTGCCTTTTTTTATTGTAAAATGCACATGAGTGATTCTTCAAATACGCCTACCTGCATTCAATACACGCATGCATATACAGTAAGTATGCGCACACTGAGGCAGATAATTATGACAACAACACTGTTCATTATTTCAGATGGATTTATATCAATTATATGTGATATGTATGCCACAGAAAAGATGACAGTCATTTCCAGTCATTTCATATACGCTACACCCTCCTTTTAATATCTCTGGTTCCATTGAAGGCAATATTGATAATCAGTGAGCAAGACTGCACTATGGAAATATTTGATTTTTGTAATGAAGTTCCTTGATTTTCCCAGTATATATTATATATTATATATTATATTGCAATATCAAGTTACCCACATCATTATAGAAGATGTTATCCATATTGTCAACCCTTTCACACGCACACAGCAGCTTTTATAACTTGTCCTGAGGGGGAATTAACGTTTGACAAAGAGCATCTTTATTATTTGCAGAGAACCTACTTAAACATGCACCGATCGCACACTCTGCTGCTTTAATCAATGGCGTGTGCAGGATGGTAGCCGATCAATAACACATCACCATGTAATCTGCTCCTTGACATCCATTACTGCTTGGCCCACTGGTCTGCATCATTTGGATATACTGTATGTACTGCAGGATGGTGATATACAGCTACAGGGCCAGAGCATGAGAGGTACTAGAGTAATGGCAACTCCAGGAGCTCACACATTTATTTTCAATGTGCATCAAGGTTAAATTATGGCCTGAGAGCAATATATTCAGTCTAAGGAATAGAGGTACATAGATAAGGGCTATGTGTCAGATTGCACTCATCCTTCCTCACTTTAGTTTAAGTAGCCCTGACTGGCTGACAACCCTTTAGGTTTGATTGCAGCTACACCGTCAAAAAGAGGAGCAGACGAGTAGAGCATTGATAAAGAGGAGCTGGGAAGTGCTGCTGCATCAATAAGGCATTGAACGGGATCCAGGACAAGAGCTGGAGCATAACAGGCAGTACATGTCAGACAACAGGCATGCATCAGGGAACAGGAGACTCAATAAAGAGTGTCCCACAGAAGAAAGATTTTTTTTTCATCAGAGTGCATCCCTCTTGTCCCTTCATAGGTGTACTCATCAGAGGTAAACTAACACTCAAATGGCAGGAGGAGGCAGTGCCACCTTGCCAGAGCTCAAGAGTGGATGAAGTGGAGAGGACAGTGAGAGTGAAAAAGGATGAGTGGAGCGTTTGTTTAAGAGACAAGGAGGATGTGGACAGAGAGAGGAATGAGTCAGATTCCCCTACAGCTGTCAGGGTGTGGACATTCCTGACTGATACAGTGGGCTTGTAGGATCAGCCATGCAGGGACGAGGCGTGGTGTAGCATGGTGTGGTTAGTGCTTGTTGCATTTTTTTTTATTGTTGCTAGGCAACCACCGAATTTGTCCTTAGCCTAACCGTGATATTGCTGTGAAGTAAACTCACAGATCTCTCCGCCACAGAAGGCCCGCCTCTCAATTCATCAGATTGGACAATGGGGAAAAAAAACAAATAACGCTTTTCTGCTCTGAGTTGAAGTTTTTATAAGTCTAAATGCAACGCGCCCAGGGCTATTGAGCCGTGTGCAAAATGCTTATTGCCTATAGAAAACAACAGGAAAAATACTCCTCTCATTGCAAAAACTGTGTCCTGTCTGATCAGGGCTTTACTGTTCAATTAGCCAACCAGACAGAGAATGTCAGAGATGGAAATAATGAGCGAGTCATTACCTGCGAACAGTAATGGAAAACTGACATTGGTACTAGACGTGTGAAAAATGTCTATTTGACACAATAAAGTCATGAGTGACGGTGTTTTTAAATGTTTTCCCACAAGGGTCAGAAGACGGTGTCATTAAGTCTGTAACCATTAAACTGTAATGTCACCACTTGCAGCAGGGCTTTGATCACACTGCAACTGAAGAGGTTCAAAAGACTGAACAGAAGCAGAAGTTCTACAACACTGAAAACATAAAAGGAACATGTCAGTGAGAGGAAACCCGGTGATGTTGCAGATACAATATGGAGGAGGATAACAGGGAGAGGGGCTCACTGTAAATGGCCCTGGACTGTCTAAACACCAGATTAACATAATCTTCCTTTCAAATCAGACAGGGTTACAGGTGTTTACTGTGATTAAAAGCCCAAGCCCCAAGAGCTTTTACATTAATTGCTCATTTAGCACTCTTGCAGGACAGGACATGAATAAATAAATAATACTGTACATGATTTGCCTCCACAGTAAAAACACTTCATGAACGAGGTCTGGGGACCTCTGGTGAACGTGTAACTGGATAGGATGAGGAGGATGTGATACAGGTTGGCGGTCACGGTGCAGACAGAGACACTGAGGCTGAGGTTGTCGATATTGGAAGGTGCAGGTTTAATGAAGCAATATCAATAGCAGTATTTGGCTGATTGGCTGTAGAGCAACCACTGTGGCAGAGTGCTGCAGAAAGGGATGAAAGGAAAGCTGACATTAGACAAGGCATATAGGCTACATGGGTAATGTCAAATAAACCGCCAATAGGAAATAAATTATAAGATGTTGAACAGATAATATAACTAATAATTTCACTGCTAGACTCCCATTCGTGTATAATCAAGTCTGAACGGATGCTAGATTTGGCCGGCCTCTGTTTGGTACATAAATACATAGCTAGACTAAAAATAAGATCTCAGAGCCAAAAACTTAAACCTGTGAATTCAAACCACCGGAAGACATACAGTATAATATATGTCTGTGTGTGTGTGTGCAAGCTGCAGTGATTTCTGTGAGTGTGCGTGCACAGTGTGTGGGTGTAAGTATGTCTGCACACCATAAATATGTGCATATGCAGATAAGTGTGGATTTAGCCCGATGTGTACGTGCTGTAGAAACGTGCTCCCCTCAGTAGTGTCGACAATGTGGCCTAATCCTGCTGGAGGCAGAGTGTTTGGAGTGGGATAAATCCAATTCTTCTGCATGACTTGAGACCATCTGCACACAACTCAACACATAACAAAGTGAGCAAATGATGCTACTTTATTTTTATTTTTTTAACCAACTTTGAAAGGGTCTTCTGAATTAAAGCTCGTAGTTAGAGCTCATGAAGAAGTGAGAGGTGGTCGGAGACGAGGGCAGGTTAACATGTCATCTGCCTGTTCGTGATGCAGTGCATGTACTCTGTGTATATGTGTGGCTTCTCTACAGGAGGGCCAGCTTTAACTCTGTGCCATTCATCAAAAGCGCTCGGTCTCACTGGGAGCAGTAATTGGAAATTACTGAGTTCAGGATATTTAGTGCTAATTAGCAGCATTACACAGCAGTAAGGTGACAAGTGACATCCAGGGCACTCACGGAGACCCCTCCCCTCCACCCATTACCCATAAAGAGCAGAGGCGACTATCCCTGTCAGAACCGACTAAGAGCGCAAAGTTAAAAGGTTACCCGAGGCTGCCTGGAGTAATTAATCCTTCCAGCTTTTTCAACTCTGTCAAGCCCCTGCATCGTTTTCGTGTCCTGAACTTTGCTGTTGTCCTGAAATTATTGAAGAATTAAAAGCTAAAAGTCATTTCAGCTCAACTGCATGAAGGGCAAAGCAGCATGGTTACACCGAGCTATAATTAACTTCTCGCTCGCCACCAAAAGGAAAGTAAAAAAGACAAGACGCTGTCACAAAGATACCAAAGCTCTGAGTGTGTGTGTGAGTAGCTGTGTCTAGTTAGACTATGTCATCCAGCCACGGAGCAAACAAATCCACTTCTCTCCTCAGGATCCGATCATTTAGGGGATATCTAGGGCAAATAATAAGCTGCCATTCAGAGGGGCCCTCACGAGAGCTGTCTGTGGGTTTTAACTGTGATCGACAGGGCTGACATTTACTGAGTCAACCTCTGACTGCGATCCTCACCGGACAAAACTTTAACCTCAGCTAACACTAGCTATGCTAAGTCAACAACCTCCCTGTATCTGCCTCACTTCATGTTAAAAAAATAGAGATTGAAAGAGGCAGAAATCAAAAGTGAAGAGACAGATGTGTTAAAGGAGGGAGACAAGTGTACGACTTTGAGACATTGTGTTTGTACAGCTCAGACAAAATCTAAATGGGCTGCCACTGCAGATCAGGCCTTCATCAGTAGGTATCACACAGGTTAGACTGAAAGAATAAATGGGGTGTAAAGCTGCAGGGAGGTGAGTCAAGTCTGTGTGTGTGTGTGTGTGTGTGTGTGTGTGTGTGTGTGTGTGTGTGTCCCTCATGGAGAACAAAGGTCATAAAAAGGTCTGGCTTGTTTTTTGCTGATGCATTAATTAACATAAGTTGGTGCTTGTGTACTGGGCACTGTGGAAGAAAACCAAGCCACAGCAGGGTGTCCACTTAATGACCTGCCTTTCAATCAGCATCTGTCTTTGTATTGTGGCACTTGGTTCTGGGGAATTGCTGGTTTCCCCCTCGTATGGAGATTTTTCAAGTCGTATCCGTTACATAGAAAGAACAAAAGTCACATGAACAAGTCCTGATGAACCATGTGAGAATGGAAGCTGCTGGGGTGTCTGCAGCTGCAGCTGCAGGAGGGCAGAGCTCCAGAGAGCTCCATGTCCAGAGAGGTGACGCAAGATATTGAATGTAAACGTCACTGGACGAGTGTCAGTGGGTGTGAGGGGGGCAGTGACTTCTACATTTGCTGTGGAGCTTCTATCTTCAGAGAAATGTGTGAGGCCTTTCTGCTGTTTTTAATAATCCACGAAATGATTGCAGAGACTCAACACAGTGGGACAGAGAGGCTGAGTGGACTGGTTATAGTGGGACAGAGAGGCTGAGTGGACTGGTTATAGTGGGACAGAGAGGCTGAGTGGACTGGTTATAGTGGGACAGAGAGGCTGAGTGGACTGGTTGTATTATGCTTTGAGAATGCACGAGCAGAGACGATGAACGCAGAGCAGATTGTGGAGGACTTTGCGGTGTACAAGACTTGCAGAATGACGTTCAGACAAGTGAACAACAACAACAAACTCACTTGAGAAGTATAATATTCTAGTACTCCACAGTAGTAAATCTCTCCCTGTCTAGATTTCTAGAGAGCGACTACCATTATTTGGTATTGTGAGCGGATGCATGCATGTATGTGTACTTGGATATTTCACTGTAGTGAGTGTCACAGGGGTCAGTGATATACTGTAATACTCCACTTGTACTCACACACTTTTTATATACTCACACACTCATCTTCACTCCCTCTATTGACCCTGCTAACCCCCATTACCCCTCTGTGCTGACGGAGAGCTTTTCCAGTCCAGGACACAGAAAAGGCTCTCCTGCTGCCTCCCAAACGCTGACATGCTCAAAGACACCCCTCCCCTCCTCACTCTTTTTCACTGCACTCCCTCGGTCTCTCGTTGCCTGTATTGCTCTCCAGTCCTCACCCTATCTCTGTGTCATTGTGCAGCTCTCTCCCTGTCATCAAAATTAACTTTGAGTTAGTGTTCTGCGTGTTCTGGTCTCTGGTGTTGCTCTGTAAAGTTGCTGTCATCTTAAATCTGGTGACCGGAGCAGCAATGGGAAGTGAGAAAAAGCACTGCAAAGTCCACAATCCCTTAGAAACATAAATGGGAACACTGGCCACTAGACAGTAATAACAGGACACTAGAGTCTACAAAAGTTATCAAATACCAGCAGCCATCTTATTTTTCATTAGCTCACAACTTTTATAGTACCACATGTTCATTGTGCTTAGTGTTTATATGGTTTTATTTTTTACTGGAACTGGAGAGGCAGGTTCCTCCCCTAAGCTGACTAACCGTCTAAACGCAAGCGGGTATTGATTGTTCTTCCTCCGGCCTCTCACACAGCCTTGCTGAGGACACATTAAATGTGTTATAAGTCATTAAGAGCTCCAGGCCTCAAATCTCACCTGTCTAACTTAAAATATATTGACATATTGTGCTCTGACAAAATTTTTATTTTTTTGAGGTAGCTTCTAGGTGTGTACTGATGCCTGTGCAGTGTGTGTGTGTGTGTGTGTGTGTGTGTGTTTGTTTGTTTTTGTGTTTATGCACAGTATACCCTCTCTGTACTGTGCTGAACACTGGGGAGCAGTGTCAGTGTATGGTTGTGTTGGGTACACGCAGAGACATTGAATCTGTGTGTGCTTGTGATTGTGGAAATGTGTGTGTGTGTGTGTGTGTGTGTGTGTGTGTGTGTGTGTGTGTGTGTGTGTGTGTGTACAGGGAGCAGGCTCGTCCTCTTGCTGCCCCGGGGGCTCAGAGCCCATTTCCTGTTGTGCAGTGTGATAAGTTTCCCTGTCAGATCCTCCCAGCACCACTATATTTCTGATAAGCTCCACTGCTAGTTTTCTCGACCTCTGGCACAGAGATCAATTTGAGATTGATTCAGAATGCCCTGCTGGGCCGAGCTGGAAGATCAATTTGAGATGGATTGTTCACGCCAGGGGGCCAATGACACGCAGTGCAGTGCTCACTTGCTTTCCCTCCTTTGCTTTCTTCACCCCTCACTCTCCCTGACTGTTGTTATTCCTTTCTCTCCCTGCATTTTCCTCTCCTATCTACTCCTCTCTCTTTCAATTGTTTCACACTTGTCCTCTGCACTGTTGATACTCTGTATTACATGCTGCATGTCTTTCAACCTTTTGCATCAATCCTTATTCATGCCTCCTTTTTTCCCGCTCCCGCCTGCTTCCCTTACTTTGCTCCTCCCAGCATCGAGTAGGCAGTAGGGATAGAGATGACTTCATTAGCAGAGGGACCAACCCCTGTAGAGTGATAAGCCTGCAGGACAGGGGAGATAACTCACCTGGCTTGGTGATGCACACAGCCACAGAAACCAACACACACACACTGAAATGGCTAAAAAAAATATATTTTTATTTTCTCAGTTATGTGATCATGGTCATTCTTGCCACCCTGCCCTGAGCTAGTGGTGTCACCACCGCTGACTCATGACCTTCCTCTACAGGACATCTTGTCTACAGAACCCATATCACTCTCTCCCCTCCGTTCTTCAGGCCCCTCTCTCTATTCATCCTTCTGCTACCTTCAGTTGTTCTCTGCTGTCTCAAAGGCTTTGGCAGTGGCCCTGAAACCAGCAGATGCACTCTCCTCCTCCCTTCTCACTGACCTTTTCCCCAGCAGTACATCCACCTCTGACTGCACTGACCTTTACCTACAGTACAGCCCCCGTCATTTCTCCCAGGAACAGACTGCAGACAGCACATCGTCTGTGCATCCATGCAGAGAGAAAGCCGACAAAGGACAGAGGGAAAAATGAAAATGGCAGTTACACTGTAAAACTGATGCTGAAGTGGAAGGGGAAGGTACAGTAGACTTTGATGAATAGTTAGTGGGCTGGGGTTTTTTTTTGTCACGCCTTGGCTATACACTTTCTTGCCAGTGATGGTCACTCACCTGCTCTCTCTGGGAAGGTGTGTTAGTACATGTTTCTGATGTTAAAACTGTTGCCAATTCACAGCAATTGCATAAAAATCAGTGGTATATTGATGTCGCTGACTCTTTACAATTAAGTTTATGAAGTGAGTGTATTTGTAACAAAACACAAAAGAAATCATCATTGTGTCTGTGATCTTAATCAAAACTTTTTCAGGCAACAATAGACCAGATTACATTGATTAGAATGGCTGCACGCTCTCGGTCACAAAAATCTAGTATGTGGCACAGAGAGACAACATGTGCACAGATGTTTTTACTGGGGTGGACTTTGATTGACCACAGTTCTTGACCACTGTCGGACATATCACACTTCAACTTCTCCTACTTTCATTTACAACAAGACAGAGATTTATAGATTTATGTGATACCACACATAGAATCTTGCTGTATTGAGCTGTAGGTCTTAAACATGCACCAAGCATGAGCAGGTTTCATGCTCGTTCGACAGTCAGTCAGACGACCTAACTGGCCGCATGGTGTCTGACATGACCAGAACAGAATAGCTACTCCCCATGAAAACACTGACACGCAGGCCAAGAACACTCTCCACACTTCATTTAACTTCATTTTACCAAGGTGCAGACATAAGCAGAACGGTCTTGCTATTTGTGAGGAGAAACTAAATGGTGAGAAATTCATCACTGTGAACTGGAGTATACGCTGAAGTGCTTTTCAATATAAAACAAATGAACAACCCAAACCAAAGTCATGCTGCGGTGGGTTTTTTGCCTTGTTTTCCTTTCTTTGTTGATTTTCTGAATATATATATATATACATATATATATATATATATATATATATGTGCTACAATGACTTCTAGCCAAATCATCAAACACAGGACAAGTACTTTTATGTCCTGTAAGGAAATTAATGTGGTAGTCTTCAGGATGGTTATTGTACCCTTCACAGAGTTACACAGGCTCAGTCACGAGCTCACCTGCATGGATCAGGAGCAACCTGTGCACTGTTCATAACCTCACATTCACACTGGGGACCAGTGAGGGGGTGGGGTTCAAACAATAAATAAATATGAGTTATTATTTGCCACCCCTGTGCATAATGCAACCCCCTCTTTTTGAATAATGTTTATAACTGTCATTTTTTAAGAGACAATCAGGATGTTGTGTGCACAGATTTAACTGTGGATGGGTGTCATAACAGCTGGCAGTCAGCTGTTGTGACAATCTGAGTGATGCCACAGAAATATGTCCGGCAGAAAGAGGTCGTTCATCGAAACGGGTGAACTTCAACACAGCTTTCTTGACTGCAGATTGCCTCCATTTGCCATTTGCCCTTTGCTTTTTCACTGCTTGTGGTGGTTTTACAGATGCCAGCCAGCCGAGCCTCAGGCAAGATACACATTTACAATCTGACAAAATAAGTGACACGTGTTACATGGGAACAAATGAGATGGAGGACGTGACTAAAAATACACTCCCAGTAAAAAAAATTCCCAATAATGTCACACTGCCTCTGAAGAAAACCTTAAAGGATAATTCTGGTTTATTACATTCCTATCCATTATGGAAACATTACACTCACCAAAGTGATAGCTGAAATGAAGGAACACAACAACATCACTATAACAAAGTATGATGGGGTAAGATACCAGCGGTCCGATCGTTTAACCAGATATAAACCACGCACAACTAAGGCAAGTATGGGAAGTCAAATTTGGAAGTCAGTCTGTATACTGTGATCGATGTTTATGCACCTGACAGTTTGGATTTTGTCATTCACCTTTGTCTTCTCTTCCAAATATGTTTGACCTGTATCATTGCCTCATCTTTATACTGATGTTAACACATACCCAGAGTTAACTTATACAATGTTACCATAACCAATAGAAACAAGAAACAATAAGACCCAAATTGTAATAAACCAGAATTATCTTTTTAGTTGCCCTAGCCCACTTACGTGACCCATTTCCTGTCACCCTCTCATCCATCTTTGTAATATCTGATTAGCCTTTAAGTCGCGGCACACTGTGTGTCACAGAACAGATAGGACATCATCACCCACTGCTCCTGGCAACAGCAGAATTCATACCCTGATGCCTCCACCTCTCCTGCCCCCGTTAGCCTCTTTGAGCCTATATGACAGATGGGCCCGCTGCATCGTTTCCATTCTAACTCATACTCCTCTATGACCAGCCCCTCTGATAATTAAAACAGATGAGAGAATATTAAAAGAATGAAGCGCATGGTGAAAGCAGACAAAAATACCAGAGACCAGATGCTCAGCACACTCTGCCACTCGGTGATCAGGCCAGTCCCCTCTTCACTGACATGCAAAATGGAGCAGATAATAAAATGAGCACTATAATGACCAGAACACAGGCTGGACATTTATACAGAGGACGGTGCGACCACACAGCCACAAACTAAGGATCAGTGCCAGAGGATTGCAGAGAGTCCCTCAGAAGTTTGGTCAAAACATCAGCGAGGGAGAAGAGAATTGAGCTGAGCAATTGATTTTATTAAAACTTTGGGTCTGGAACTGAAGCAAATGTGGGATTGTTAGCACGATTAAGTCCTTACTGTTATATTGCACTGCTGCCTGTTCTGTAACAGTAAGGGGGTGGAGAGATAAAAAAAAAAAAAAGCTTAACTACAGAAACCTTAAGCCCTTGTTAACCCATGCAGCCATTTAACTCATTATCTAATGAATCATTAAATAACTGCATATACACACACCACACACATGAACCTCCTCTGGCACCTGAGCCTCCTTATACAGGCCATACACAGTACAGTGAGCTTTTGTAGCAGTGCACTGGAGCACACAGAGGCCACGGTTGCAGCAGCAGCAGCAGCAGCATCTGGGCTGTGAAATGCTCGTCACTCTCCCTACCCCATCCCTCCTTCCACAGCTGGGGCTCGCCAAGCTAGAGGGGACCTGTGACAGTCAGAAAGCACGGACGATAAATGATGACAAAACCCTTATGTTGTCAGGGTCGCTCTGGAGCAAATAGCCTGGGGGGAGACATATGAGAGAGTGGCAGTGGGAAGAGAGGAGGAAGAGGAGGAGGAGGAGGAGGAGGAGGAGGAGGAGGAGGAGGAAAAAAATATGTGCCAGCTATTATGAGACAAGAAATGACTTGGACTACATTAAGACTTGAAATAAAACAAAATTGATAATCCAACTTTCTAACAATAATAACAGTTCTGAAATGCTGGCAACTCGCATGGTGTTGCGTGAGCAGATTACATTGCTTTAGCATCTTGGACATGAGTTGGAAAGTTTGCTCGCAAAGTAATCTAGGCCACAGGCAGTAGTGTTTGTTGGCCAGCTCTGTGAGAACAGTGGGAGGAGGGAGGAGACGGGGCACACTGCTGCCAGCAGCACAGAGCAGGATTATTGGAGTCTGGACGGAGAGATCTTTGGTGACTGTCTCGCCATGATTTACACTTGTGACTTTAGCTGTATTGTAGTTTCTCTTTCTGGGAAATGATCATGTAGATTGGCTTGTTTCATTTCATTTCTCTCACTTTCCCTAGAACTCTAAATCCATATAGTGCTACGCAGGGAAAAGGATAAACACATTTAGATGCTGGCTTCCAATAAACATACAACAAGCAAAACCATTTTAATCACTTTTTATGTTTGCAGTTTCACATCATGTGCACTTGACTGTTTTAGCCATGCTAGCAGAGTGACTCCAGGGAAGGTAATGTCGGTGTGTCAGCCCACTTTAGTCCAGACTGAAATATCTCAGCAACTATTTGATGGATTGCCATGAAATGTTGTACAGACATTAATGGTTCCCTGAGGATGAATCCTGTGACTTTGGTGTTCCCCCTCCAGCGCCACAATAAGGTTATCATTTGTGCTTTTTATCAAAATGTCTCAAGAACTATTGAATGGATGACAATAAAAGTTTGTACACACTTTCATGTTCCCCCTCAGGATGAATTGTAATAACCTTGGTGAACCTCTGACTTTTCATCTAGTGCTACCATCAAGTCAAAAATGTAATTGTCCAATACTTTTTATGACTAAATACCTGCAAAACTAATGATATTCCCATCAGCCTCATCTGTACTTGGTGTTTTGTGCTAATTAGTAAACGTTAGCATTCTAAACTGAGGTGGTGATCAAGGTCAACATTAGCCCCACCAGCATGTAAGCATTGACATTGTGAGCATGTTAGCATGCTGATGTTAGCTTAGCTCAAAGCACCGCTGTGCCCAAGTCTCGCCTCACAGAGCCGCTGGTGTGGTTGTAGACTATACTCTTGTTCTTTTTTGTGTGTCAACAGGCTGGACAGGTTCTCAGTTTGGTTTAGACGACTGAATGTGTCCATAGACCTGAAATGGAAAAAGCTTAAATGGTCTGCTTTAAATCCATGTAATCTCTGTGAAAAATCAGGTGGGCCCTGGTTATATCAGGGCTGATACCTCAGGTGTGTCCCATTTGTGGTTAGTCATTGTGTGTGTGTGTGTGTGTGTGTGTGTTGTATGACTAACCTCATTAATGCATGGCCGCACACTGTTGAATAACTACATGGTGGAATGGGCAAATAAAGTGTGGGGGGTTTCAGGTTTAGGCAGAGATGGTCAGAGGGAGCACAGGCAGAGAGCTGGATTAACCGTTTTGAAGGACACGCTGGGGACATATATATATATATATAATATATATAATGTCCAATACGGCAATATTTATATCATTACATACTACTGTATGATGTGATGAAACCAACAGAGGAAGGAAATGTTGCTGCCAGAAATGAAAAAATCTGTATTTATAGTCCCAGTTATGCAGAAGACAGAATATTAATGAGATTTGCTGATTAGACCCGGTACAAACAAGTTGGCACTAATATTATTACATCCGTTAATATTAATTTCCTCTTCTTGATTGTATTCCAAACCTATTTTGCATTTTGGTGTCTAAGGTGGATGTCCTGCATGCAAGTATTTCAGTATTATTTATTATGTTTACTGCAGTTGCTTTAATGTTAGTATCTCTCCTCTCACTATCTCCTTTGTCAGCAAAAAGCCTTGTGTTCCTGTATTTGTGCAGCTACTCACATCAGTTTCATTATCAGTTTTTTTAGATCTGTGCAAGTGGAACATATGTTTTCAGGAACTCAATAAATATTGACATTTTTGCAATGCTGGTGTCTCCCTTCTCTTTTCTGATTAAGTGATGTTTTGCCATGCTTATTGTTTCCATGTGTGGACTTCCAGGGGACGTGTAGGAGAAAATGCACCGTCAGAGTCGGTGGGGTAGGAGCTAAGAAATGAGAATCAGCTCGAACTTCACACACACAGAGTACTTTCTGCTCATTAGAGGAGCTCGAGCCTACAGAGCTGCAGCCAGAGTAAGAGATGCAGTTCAAGGAGAGAGTTGGAGGTAAGAGTAATGAAGGCATGAATGAATTTAAACAAGCCCCACACACTGCCGTCTCTCCCACTGCCGTCCTATCACACAGTTAATGTTAGTGTAGCTTCACGGCGCTGTATTGACCCGCCAGTAATAAACAGTAATCAGCTCCAATCATATGTGTGCACTACATCAACAGATAGATTAAAACATTGACTGATGGAGACAACACCTCCGGTTAAAATCAATAGTAGCTTACATACACAGCTGGTATGAGGCTAATAACGAATAATGCTGCATTGATTGCAACGCTGAGGTGCAGCTACTGAGTTACAGATAAAGGGCTGCAGCAAATAATAGAGCGCGGGATTATCTCTGAGTGTGTGGGGGTGGGAGTGTGTGTGTGTGTGTGTGTGTGTGTGTGTGTGTGTGTGTGTGGAGGGGGGGTTCATACTCACCCGTAAGTGGTGTTGCTGGCCCTCTTACTCGCTGCCCTGGAGCGGCTGGACTTCAACTCTCCACTCATGCTCATGTCTGCACAGAAGAGCAACCAATTAACTTTGTGCTGATGCAGTAAAAAGCATCATAACACAACAGGGGTACAAACATGGTTCGAATTACAGGGGTGGATGGGGGGGTCTGACCCCCTAATTTAGACTTGGACTCCCCCAAGTCGGGGGGTCGAAACATTTATCCTTCTTATCTGTAACTGTTGATATTACAATATATTTCCCATACCTCACCGTATCTGTATCTACCTCACCTGTTCATACACCACCTCACTATTTATTCAAAATGTTTAAGTGCAATACATATATAGTCACACACTTTAGTGCAACACATACATACATATACATTGTTATTGTATATATTTTTACCTCATTTCACTTAAATACTGTAAATGTGTATATTTTGTATTTTCATTTCATTTTTCATTTCACCTCATTTCACTTAAATACTGTAAATGTGTATATTTTGTATTTTGTATTTCTTATTTTTATATTTTGTACAAACTTTTAGTTCTAAATTATGCTACTTTCTACTCTTGAATGGGAGCACCGGTACTGTACAATTTCCCCCCGGGGATCAATAAAGTATTTCTGATTCTGATTTCTGATTCTGATTCTGATATTCCTGCCTGGAAGAATCCTGAAATATATTTTCAGACACCCCTAAAGTGGACCATACCATTTCTTAACCTTGGCGTTAGTAACGCCTCGTCTGCCTGCCTCACTCCCATCATTGCAGTGGCTGGCGTCCTCATTATAGTCTATGCTCTCGCATGTGTCGCGCAAGCCAATGGAGATGCAGTAGGTTAATGTAAGTAGCTAGCTAGCTAGTTTAATACACTAGCAGTCAATAATAGCTTACATACTTTTATTACATACTTTAATTAGATTAACAGATCATTTGATTGTGTCTACGGATGAACGCTTGCACTTTTGCTCGAGAATACTTTGTTGGTGACCCCTGACTACAGAGGAGGTGGTGTGGTACGTGCCCTGTGAGATGGTGTAATGGATTTGATTCATCATCATCTACAGACTGCAGATATACGTTAAACAAGCAAGATGCTGTAAGGATGACGAATGTTCAGATGATTAACTAACCTGCAAACCCTGTAGATTGTCTGGTCACGTTTATCCTACACTCAAGTTTACTCTTTATTTGAGCAAACTTAACCTCATCTGTGTTAGTTGTTGTCATCATTTAACATGACAATGAGGGCCGGCAAATACTGAAAGTGGCTGTTTTTCACATACATCTCCCATCACTCTCTGATGATTGCTTCTGCCACTCCAAGCCAGCTGTTCACCTCCATTTTTGTCTCCCGTCTGCAAGTGCACATGAGAAACCTGGTGCAGCTTTGGACCCGTCTCTGTCTGTCTTTGTATGTCTCTCCTGCAAACACCTCTTCACACATGATCCAATGGGCCAATTAACCAAGAGCCGTCTTGATTACAGGATATGCCAACAGCTCACTGCTCGTGGCTCAGCAGTGATTTACCAAAGGTGAGTGTAAAAAAGAGAGAAAAAAAGGCGAGGAGAGGAGAGGAGGCCAGTCTGACATGGACAGATGGGTGGTGAATGGAGTGTGACTGGGCCAGCTGCACATACACTCACACAGCGTGACTGTCAAATGGCTGGAAGCTACAATTAATTAAGTATGGGTTGGAATGTGTGAAAAGAAATTTAAACACGTGTATGTGCGTTTACCTCCCACGGCAGAGATAATTTTCTGACAGTTTACAGTCAAACAGTGACCTGCTGGATGGCTTCTCTGCAGCCAACAGTGTCTCTGCTGGTGAGGAACTGGCCCCTGCTGCTGACACCACAACTATTACTTGCCTGAGCCTGGCATGCATGCACACCCAGAAAACTCCTACTGTGTAGCACATATTAAATAAACAAAAGAAAAATTAAATGTAAGGACATGTTTGAATACCTCAAAATGCATTTAAGTGGAACTATTTGGGGGAATAATACTGGCCAATTAAAAGAAATATATATGATAATATGTTTTTTTTTATATAATGCATATATTGTTAATTTAACTCTAACTATTTCAGAGAGTTGTAATGCAGCCTCTAAGACCAGAAAATGACTCAAGTTACTGTAAGGGATATCATGTTATTACAAATACTTACTGTAATCTCACTCTGATAACTAGTTTCATATCATATTGCCCACCTCTACTGGTTAGGCCATACTTGTTATATGCCAGGGCAGTATTTTCATGTGACAGTAACTACACCTTCCACCACTAAGATGACAGACAACTGACACCTCATGAGAAGAATGATGTGTATCAGGAACAAATCTCTTTGAAAACACAGTGGACAGTTCCTAGTCTCCACAGATTAGGGCTGAAGTGATTGTATGGCAGAAGGAAACGAAACTGAGTTTTATGATGTGTTTGCTGAGCAACATGATTGACTGCATGAAGGAGCCATTACACAGGAAGAGAGGGGAGGATGCTGCTGAGCACAGTTGTCTCGCTCTACGGGTGCAAAACCTCAGGAGGTAATCAGACCGCTATTTGGTAAACAAAATCCTATACGCTACAACTAGCTTCTCCAGTGCAGACACACACACACACGTATTTTTGGTTAAACGTTTGGATTACAGCTTTTACATTGTTAATTTTTAAACATTTTTTTTGGTGATTTGCTGTTTTGAGGTTTGTGTTGAACTTATTTTGCAAAAAAATAAGTAAAATTGTGTTTCGTTCCTTTATTTCAAACTCAGTTTTCCCACTTTGCTCCTTAAACACAGAGGCCTATATAAATACCACTTATGGCAGATGATAATAACCCACATTATGCTCAGTAATTGTGTTGACTGTGGGGATGACGAATGTGATGATAATGGTGATCGATATTTGTTGTTAATGTGATACAATTATACATTTTTCTCTTACCGTCAATTCATGGTTTATAACACACTATAATGCAATTGTAAGCAAATATAAGGACAGTGTTTATTAATGTGCAGTACTAAAAATTATAACTTCTCCTATGAAGACATATTTTATATTACTACAACTGAGTTTTACCATATTGTCATTCATTATCTGTTTATACAGCAGCATCCACCTATGAGTGCCCACGGGACACATATATATTAATAAACACATCTGCTTACATATATAAATATATAATAAAATTGATTAAATGTTTATACACTGCTTTTAAAATGCTAAATAGGGGATGTTAAATTAAAGTGTTACTGATACTGATATCTGATCTTTTGTTTCTCTTTATTTTTTTTATTACTCTTTCAACTTTATTTTTATTTTTCCTTATTAGAGTTTTGTTTAGCTGAAAGGTTTAAAAAAAAAGAGAAGAAAAACATTGACTCCAACATAAATAAACTCATTAAAAAAGAATGATAGTACGGCTACATGTTGTGTGTATTGAAACGGCTCAGGCTTTGTACCTTTTGGACATTGTTCCATCTCGGTCGTCTATAAAACAATGTAAAAAAGACAGCACTAGTATAGTAGTATAGTAGCAGGAGTAATATGAAGTAGTACATGGAGAACTGATTCCTGATCTCTGAACCATTATTTTGCCATTCCAGTGGTAAGTTTTCCTCTTCATTAACACAGATGTTGGGATGCATCAGAAACAATTATTGTACATTATATTGCATATCACAAAATTGCCTGTATGGTGATAGTACCATTATCATGGGCGGCATGTCATATTAACATTGTACATTGATTCATGATTCTCACTACACACCAGCTGAATGAGGGACAAGCCCAAGATACTCCAGCCAAAAAAAGTACCGATAAATCACACAGAAATCAAACAGTAGTATCATCTAACAGGCAGCATGCTTGTAAAAAGAAAAAAAAAAAGGAGCAAAGGGCACCAGAGGACAGATCAAGGTCACACACGATCAGCCATAATGAGTTATAAAGCCTCAGCCTGTGCCTCGGTCTACAGTCTGTCACTGTGCTTTGTATCAGCGGACGTCAGGCTGAGTGCCAGACTGACGCTTAATACTGAGCCAAACTGAGAGCCGGCTTAATCACACTACCTGGAAACAAAATTACACCGTAACAATGTGGAAATTATTCTGAATCTCCAGAGGAGGCAGGAGACTGGACGGCCTTTGAAGACCCCAGTCAGTCAGCATCCACCCTGCTGAAGTGTCCTTGAATTCTCTGCCAGCTCCAGGAAAGTTGCTCTGTCTGAACCTGCGCTTTCACCTCCCTGCATACACTGAAAAGACAACTTCTCTATCAGGGTCAATTAAGTATTTTATTAATTTTTTCCCCCCACATTACTACTTGTTATTAGGCTTCAGGTGATTCATAATGTGCGACCGTAAAAACTCAAGAATGAAACATGAAGACAGTCATGGACTCAGCAGAAACACATAATTCATGCACAGCATGCATTTTATATTCACAGACTTCTCTGGCAAGCAGCCTCATCTTCTGTGCAACCACATGTGCACACGCACGCACACGCACACACACACACACACACACACACACACACACACACACACACACACACACACACACAAACACACTACTACTGTTTTCCCAGAATTGTATTCTTGCTGTTTGGAAAAAGGCCAACATAATTTACCTTGAAAATAGCTAACACAGAAATGCGCATAAGAAAATATTATTTGCTACTGTATGTTTAATCTGTGCACTTTGATGTTACTGATTTGTGGGAGATGGGATAATAACATAATCTGATAAAAACATTACATTTTCTGTCTTGCATCATAATTTTCATTCTTTCTGATCCTTCAATTTTTCATGCAATGGGTTGCACCGCATCCTTTCATTTTTTAGATATTTTACAATTAATGTTTAAATCAAGTCATTTCAGAACAGCACACAGACACTTGATGACTGACACAAACATTTTCTGTGATATTTCAATCTAAGAAAACATAATGTTTTGTAATCCTGTTTACACGTCTTTCTTTTCTCAAACATTCCACCCAAAGAGACAAAAACAAACAAAGCAATTATGACTGAACGCCTTTGCAACAATCATTGAACAACTGGGACTGAAAAAAAGAATTATGCTGCAGTAAGATATTTTTCTGTTCTTGTCTTTTTCTGTATTGTGCATTTCCCTTTATTACTGCCACTTCTTTCAGTTTAATTGGTGATGACATTGTTAAAAGCTTCAACGTTTTGATAATCTTAGCTCAGAAAAAAGTTGCCAAGATAAAATGCTATCTATTATGAAGCAGTAAGTTTGTTCCACTCTTCAAATACAACAAAGATTGTTTCTCTTGTATCTTGCCTTAAACCTCAAATGGATTAGATCTGCTCTGTTGTCACACTCTCTGTTTGCATCCTGCTGTGCATTTTGCTGATGTTTAAAACATTTTCTGGATCAGAAAAGAGGCCATTCCTTGCTTGTTTTCACTTCAATACGCACGCAGCTTTTTAGCCTTCTCTTGCCACAAAGTTCATTAATCAGGTCACAGTCTGGCACCCTACATATGAAGAGAGGGTAGTTTGTCAAATGTGGGTGTAAAAGTGCTGCATGCCTCTTGCTGACAGGCTCAGCACAATCTCATGCATCTTCTCCATTTCCTGCACTGCAACTGACCTCAGGTCAGATTTAAAGCCAAGCGGCAACTATGAAGCTTTAGCTTCCAATCTAAGGGCTAAATGTAGTGTAATCACAGGCATCACTGTCAACATTAAACAAGGATTATAACTCCAATTAGAGAGAGAGAGAAAAAAATGAAGCAGATAGAAAAGATAGGGAAGCTTGATATGAATAGATGGCATGTTGAGAGAGATGCTGGTGTGTGCCAAACAGAAAGATTGGAATATATACCAGAGCAGCGAAAAAGGAGGCGAGTGAAAGCTCTTGCATTACAGTGAGGGAGATACAGTCGTACCATGACTATACATGATCTGAGTTATAGACCCTGAAAAGATCCCACATCACAGCAAACCACACAGAGGCAGCCCAAGATTCACTTTCACTTCAAATTGTATTGAACTCTTCTGAAGCCTTCACTTTCTCAACAGAATAGAGTGCTGTTTCTGAACTAGTGTGGAAGTTGTGAGGAGATGTAGCCGCTCTGCCTGCATGTCTGTAAAGTGCCCTGATTAGAAACTGCTCACAAAAAGAGATGCACTATTCGTTCTACAGCTGAAGAAAAAGAAAACAATATGTATGCTTTAGTCCAGCACCAGAGAGCAGGACTACAGCGTCATTCATCCTTCGGACATTTCTGTCTCACAAGCCTTTATGCCCACAGAGCGAGTGCTGACCTTGTCAATGTGAGAGACAAGTTGAGCTGCTGAACACATGCAACTGTGCAGTTTTGATGAAGTTGTCAGAAACACCTCTTAAGGCATTACAATGTCTACATCATAACCTCGAGACATCCCACACATCCTTCTTTACACAACCATCTGATTGAATCAATGTGTAGGTACGCAGAGAAAACCAGAAAAAAAGAAAAAAAATGTAAAAAACAGCCATGAGGCAAAAGTGAAAAGGGGAACCTGGGATTCAGGAGTGTACAGACTAGCAAACACAGGCTGATTCTGTGAACAGCACGGCTTGTAAAGGGAAAGGCAGGAGATGGGAGGGGAGAGCAAAACATGAGAGGCACACAGTGGAAATATTGTCTTTCAGAAACACAGTGCAGCAAGCAAACATCCACTAACACATTCTTGCACACACAGGAATAAACCCGAGTATACTCACATCTTGGGCTGAACAGGGTCATATCAGGGAGGCAAAAACAAGCAGGAATCTGAGAGAAGAGAGACTAGCCGAGGATTTCTTTGCTTCTCTCTTTCAACTCACTCTTTTTATGTCCTCACTCTTGCTTTGTATGTGTGTGTGAGTGTGTTTTCAGGCTGCCGTTTGGCTGACTGCTGTGATACTACTGAGTCAGTGACAAACCAGCTAGAGAAGCACCAATGGGATGTACCAAATGTTTTCCTGTGGCAGGGGTGGGCAGGGGCGCAGTGGGCTGTTCCATTAGCAGGAGAATTGGCAGGAGGATTGGATGAGTGTGCAGCTGGTTTCCCCTCAGCAACAGGAGCTTGGCTGGAGCTCAGGGCTTACAAATTCCAGCCAGGCAAAGAGGAAGCTGCCGGAGTGTGTGTGTGTGTGTGTGTGTGTGTGTGTGTGTGTGTGTGTGTGTGTGTATGTGTGTGCGTGTGTGTGTGAGTGTGTGTGTGTGTGTGTGCGTGTATCTTAATACACCTGTCAAAGAGCAGGAACCTGAAGAAACAGCTGTGCACTTGTTTCACGTCACACTGAGAATGTACAGACCAAGAGACTGTACACTCATACAAACAAAGAAAATGATACATGCAAACACACTCAAAACAACACACACAAAAGACTTGACATGTTTTAAGGGGATCATTTATGTATTAATTAATGATTACCTAAATCAGAAGCACACACAGTGTCCAGCGTGATTATGTAAGACAAGAGACAAAAGGGTTAACGACCAGTACCTTTGCTGTCTCACTGCAGTATATTTGATGAACTAATGAGAAATTATAAATAGTAAACGCTCAAACAAACAGTGACTTAATCTCTACACTAAACATGAATCATATTGAATGGGTGAGCTACATGTAAACAGAAACTGAAGCATTTAATAAATCTCCAGTAGTATCATTATTATTACACATCACAACATTATTTCCATCACTGCGATCTTGACTCTAATCAATGCTGCAGCTGAAAACACACCCAGCAGAATTACTTTTTACACGTTGTTTGCGCGTGCACACACTCTAATCGTTGTTCCATTTTTTTGTTGCGCGGTGGTTGGAGCGAGAATACACCTGAGGGTGTTTAATCTTTCTGGCTACCGAGGAGAGGCTTTCATGTGGGTTTAATTAGCTTCTTTAACAACCAACACAGAGTAAGACTGGCTGTAAGCCAAACTTTAATCTTAGTCAACTCTAAAATGATTATTACCTCTTTTCACACTACACTTAACCCAGGCACAATTGCATTATTAAACCGTTAACCCTTGAATAACTGTGCTCTCAGTAGTGTGACAAGGAGCTAAATTAACCCTGGGCCATAGGTCTATATGGTACAATAGCACTGAGTTAGAAATGTATACTGTGAAGAACAGTTTTTCTGGTTTAATATCGAATATAAATAACATGATTTTCATGCTGATGGGTACAATTAGATTCAGCAGTTGTGTTAATGTGTTGTTTCCACATTTAAACCAAGCTACCATGTCTGCTCGGATGTTTATGGTGAGGTATGTATTTGGTCAATATTACTCCCTAACGCCTGGAACAAGAACATGAGGATAAAATGGCAGTCGGCTTTTCTTATTAGCTGTGACTGAATGTGGAAGGTGAGCCTTTGTGGATATGTGTCTGTGTGATTTTCTTTCATATTTACAACACATACACCTCAGCTGGCCAAACTGCATCAATAATATCAGTGAATATTGCAGACAAAAAGCAATGAATAAAGTTGGAGTAGCTGGAAAAAAAAAGGAATTACAGTCTAGGTATTACAAACAGTATCCATGTGCTTGATATAAATCAATACCCTTGACGGTATACTCTGTGGTACCAACAAGAAATGCTGAAGATGCCAGTATAATGTCACAGCAGCCCAACACGGATGTATTATGAGATTTAATACAAGTTCCAAGACAATGCTCCATTAATTCCAGTTAAAGTTGATCACCTACTGGTTTATTAAGAGAGCTGGATGTAGCATGGCAGCCTCACTGTACTACAAAGATCTCCTGTGGTCCAGAAAGCAATTACCCCATAGAGCTACTGTAAGACATATCTGTGACTTAAAAACTTGAAAACTTAATAGTCTTAGTATTTTTAAGTTATACTTTTAGTATTTTTAACCAGCATTAATATTTGTAAAACATAAATCAGAGCCCAGAAAAAGCAATTTTTTGTGCATAGCATCATCTCAGTGTAAATGCACAGTACAAACATCCACACCGATGGACAATGTGGAAGCCTAACAGGAAGAAGTGCGCTGTGCACACATGAATAACCGAAAAAATCCAGATAAGACTTCTGGTGACTTTTAAACTATTCTGTTCAGATTTTGATGATTCTTTTGATGAGAATGTATTTGTTTTTAAATGTATGCGACAGTTGTGGCCAGATGTTTTTAAAAAGGTTTTCTGGGCCAGACGGCATCACATCAGCCCAGAGCTGCTGCTGGAGGCTTCCTAAGCATGCGGGAAATCAGGAATATGTACAGACAGTTCTCGATATATGTGCAAGAACATACACCAAACATCAATGTACTCAATATTTATAACTTTCTAGACTGTGGTGTGAGACTTGGTGCATTTGGGTTCACTGTCAGCTATCAGAGGAATTAAAAAGAGAAACAGCAGAGAGGCAAGGGGGTTGAGAGAGGGACAGTAGGGAGAGAAAGAGGTAGTGGAGCAGAACCCGGCTTGATGCAGCCCAACTGACTGACTAGCCTAAACAGAAAGGGCTGAGGGGGAGGGCGAAGGCAAAGAGAGAGAAAATTAGCCTGCAGGCTGAGGAAATGGTTGGAATGAGTTTAAAAGTACAGGGAACAGAACAAGTATGGACACATTATGACAGAGGGAAATAATAAGGACAAATGACACAAAAAACTCGGAGTGCAGGAGAAAAACAAACAAACAAACTAGAGCTGATGTACAGGAGCCTAGCTGAGGAAAAGATTTATATTAGGATATACTAGCAGGTTTGAAAGTTAACAGAATACATGTAAACAGATTGAAACCATTAAGGTTGAAGATGGAACATGATTTGTGTTCTGTTACTTCACAAAAGGTCATTGATAGACGAAAAAACTCGTGATTCTTATTATTATTATTTCTAACGAAGAAGTGTTACTGTAATATACCTATTCATTTATGCTTGTTTTGGCTGACGTACTCAAGCTGTGCTTAGCCAACTGACAAACTGACCAATAGCAAAGCATATAGGCTGTGGGCTACATACTGTTGATGAACTCTCACGAGGTGGCAGGCAGCCATGCAGAGGTTCGGCAGTCAGATAGTAATGACTGAAAACAAAGAAATGGTTGGCATCTAAACCTTGTGAAACTTTTTTCTACATAGAAACTTAAGTGTAGAAAAAACGAGCTTCATTTTTGTTGGTTTTGTGATGGATCGTGAAAAGTCAGTACGCGATTGATAAGTAAGATCCTTACGTCCTGGTTCTCATTCATGCTGCAACCACTAACTGCTGCTGCATTCAGAAGAAGCAGAGTAATTTAAAGCCAAGTCACAGCTGAGTTCTCATAAAGATTGAAATGCAAATTGGCTGAAGAGAGAACCTGAAAATAAGATATCAAAAGTGTAGAGCTCAGTATGAGCTTCTGACACCTGTCATTGCACAGGGCTATTTTTGACCACAAACTTCCAAAAATGTCTCATTTAATACTGATTTTTCAAATTTATGTCCATTGTGGTAAAAACAAGAAGACAAAACAACAAAATGCTAACATCAAAATAGTAATGGAGCTCACTCTGGCATCCAGAACCCAACTGAATTATAACTGGGGACTGAAAAAGAAAGTTCTTGTTTCTTCCTATATTTACTAACCATGCTTGCTATTTCATGCACATTTTTTATTTGAGGGCTCATATAATTCCTGAATATTCATTTTTGCCTGGGAGAAAATGAACTTTTATTCGTCCAATATATTGTCTTCTAGTTATTTTTTAACCTTTGGTGTCAGCTGTTGCTGTCCTGACCTCAGGGACGCTCCTGGCTCTGCCTCATCAATAACACAAACCAATGATATTCATACACACCATGATACACTTTGGGTTATTTATGTCTTTGCAATGTCAGACTGAACATGCATCCCTGCACAGTTATGAAACAACTTAAACTATAGCATTTTGCTCTTGTAATACAGTAATTTACAGCATATACAGAACAGAACAACATTAATAACATGAAACAAAATTAAATGAGACATATTACATGGCTTAGTTTGGTTTTCTTTCTCCGTATCTCATCATCATCAGCAGCAGCTTCTGGGCCCACTGACCACCTGCCTGTTTTCATCTTTCAGTTTGGCACATTCACCTGCATCCTGCTTTTCTGTCATGTACTACTTCTGTTTCTATTTTTCCATTTTGTTTAGAATCCGGACTAACGCTGCACTTATGTTCTTTCATTTTATCCACATGTACAACATTAATTAAACATGTCCTTAGCTGGACAAACACAAAACAACACTCAAGTGTGTTAGATCTGTTTAGGTATCTGTATGCAACCTGAATTTTTAATGAACATAACTGCAAAGTTGCAAAACTGAATGTATCTGCAAAATATTCATGAATATTTTTCATTTGTTTTCCCCACAATATCCACAGAACATCCACTCGTAGCAGCTAAAGCATGATTAATGTTTTTTTATGGTTATGTTTAAAGGCACTTTAGCACGGCAGGTTAGGGGACCCAAGGGAGGCAGTTTTACAGGCTCAGGCAGCACTTAGAAATAGGGATATTGTAGGGCAGGTACTGCATGGGCATGGGGGATTTGGACTGAGCATAGCACAGTCATCATGGGGCAAAGCAACAGCAGTTGGTTGGAGGAAACTGGTTTTAGAGGCAGGAAGAGGCTGCTAGATATGCAAGAGCAGTCTCTCAGGCAAAGCAGGGTCGGTGGATGAGTTGGGAAAGAGCAGAAAAGAAGAAATTTAGCTGGAGGGAAGTGTTGGTCATGGAAGCAGGCAGGATTAGATTCATGCTAGGAGCAATTTATGATGTGCGTACATCTCCCCAAAATGTCAGTAAATGGAGAGGCGAGGACCCGACGTGTCCTTTGTGTTCAGTTACAGCTTCACTTCGGCAGGAAGGTGTAAAACAAGCCTGTCTCATGAGCGATACTCCTGGAGACTTAACCAGACGCAGTAGAAATGACCTATGAGCATGCAGAATGGTTGATAGCCTTAACATGATGTTAGCTGTTATTTGCTAGCATGCACCCTTCCCTGCTTACTACCCCCCTACCACACTCATCTTCGAACTTGGCATTCATTTTGATCTCAACTACACATCTGTAAAGTTTAATGACTGCATCTTGCACGGTTGTGAGGCTATCAGGATGACAATATCTGTCCAGAGACAGACAAATAAACACCTGGCAAAGTACTCAAAACCGCTTCTATGGTCATTCCCACTGTAGTAGGTGTTTCCAGGACCACACACAGGCTCACAAGGTGGAAACAACATGCTGTCGCGGCTGGTAATAAGGCCGGGTCAAGCTGCCAAATATCTGCTCTTTGCTTGGGTGAGAGCAGGATTTAAAGGCAGCTTAAAGGTAAGTTAGGTCAGGACTAGAGAATAGTGTCGCCTGTCAGAGGGTGCAGTTTTATGACGGCGCAGCCTGATACCCACTGCAGGGCCTAGTGACAGGTCAAAACATAATTTAACATGAATACTTGGAACACATCTTACTGTGTATTGATAACCATGATATATAAACGGAAACACTCCGTTTATTTGTATGAAAGACAGAGAAAACCATCAGTAGTTGTGGTTCCTGTCAGTTTTATGAGATGACTCGGAGCCAACATGTCTCACACACCCCTCGTGTGTTGGAGTGTTCACACCCAGAAAGATGAAGCACAGCACCAACACCCAATGAAAATCAGCGTTCACCGAGGTATTACTGTATCTTGACATGATAATCTTCTTTTTAAATGCACCACTGCACTCTTTTCCCCCACCATAGAGCACTGCAGACAGCTCATACATTATCATTGAGTGCCTTTTCTCTTTCCTTCCCCTGCTCTCTCTGTGTCACACCCACTGACTCCCCCTCACACCATCCTCCCCCGCCACTCTCTCTAGCTGGAGTGTTTCAGTGTGAAAACCTCATTATGTTCTGCTACTGGACCTGCAAACTCAATTGGACAGAGAGCTACAGTCTGGGTCTGAGCCAGTGTGTCTGCATTGTGTTTTTGTGTGAGTGTGGATGCATGTGCATACATGCCTGTTTGTGTGTGTGCAGGTACCTGTATATGTGATCAGCGGTGAATAAATCAGGAAGGGCTCCATCAGTGTGACAATGCCCAGGTGGTGAGATTTTCGAGCACTGGGTAACTGTGGCAGCAGCGTGATTTGGCCAGGCTGATGATAAGATGCCTGCGGCCAGCTACACATTTCATAGGGCTTTAACTGGCACCTCATTCACTCTGCTTTGCTGCCGGCCCTCAACTATTACACTTAACAGACCCTCTTGTTCAATAAAAAACATTCTTTAGCACCACTGTGTCTTTTTTCATTCAGTATGTGCATAGATATACATTACTGTGGGACCTTCTGATTCATTTTTATTTCACAAGATGTAAAAGTTTCAAAATCTGGATATAATGGAGAATAATCTATAACCTTGGAGTCAACACTTTTTCTGCTTTGACTGAAAAATGTGAGCCAGTGTACAGTGTTGTAAAACAAGGAATTAGACAGCACCTTTGTTGTTAGGATTTGGTTTTAATGCCGGTAACTTGACTGTGAGATAACAATGTCTCCTCTGTCCAGTTTGATCTCAGTTTTGGATGAGGCTGTCTCTCCCTGGAGCATCCCTCGGACACAGAACACACACACTGACTGTATGCCGTTTCCAAACTTGTGTTGTGTGGAACAAAGAAAACTGGCTCGACGTGGAACAGAGCAGGTTCCTCAGAGGATAATCCAACTTATATTGGCCAGTCTCTGATGAGCTATTCAGAGGGAGGATTCAATTATGCTCCGAGATTGTGAGAGTGTAAAACTCAGTTAACTTTGCATTAGCGCCTCTTTCCTTGCCTCGTGCAATGAGACAGACACAATGGAGAGTGTGGCTGAACTGAGTAGCATTCTCAAACAGCCCCATCCATCATCCTCCACAGCCCTATCTTTCTGCGTCAGGGATAGCCCTGTTCACTCAGACTGCCCAGCTGTGACGAAAAAAAACCAACTTCTTAACTAACCAGACATTTCTGCATCAGCCAGAGAGCCTGACAGAAATCACAGCAGAGAGAAACCCAAAACATACAAGAACAAAACACTACAGAGGAAACATGAAAATAAGTCTGATTAAAAACATCAGATGACATGTTTGATGACGATATTTGCCCTAATGCATTTTGAATAACAGACTAATAATCCTCTACCTAAATGCTACAGAAATAATAGATGTTCCAATAATGTTTGTGCAACAACACTAATTTCTGCAGAACATGGACGAACCAGTACATCAACTGCTGAATCCAGATGGAGCTGAATAATCAATGAAGCGTATAATATATTACAAAAATACAATGCAATGATGCAATGATGTTGACTGCATGAGGTAAGACCTGAACACATTAGCTGCTGTGCACAATTCAAACAATTTCAGGTGAAAATAAGAAGAAGTACTTTAGTATTTGTATTAGATTATACAGCATATTAAATTTAAATCAATACTAAGTAATGCAATTGACATTTGATTTACACTCACTTAAACCTGCACTAAATTTGATATGACAAACCTGTTAGCAAACAGTTTACACATCCAGCAGACATGGAGCAACATTATCATTCATTTGGAGTCGTGTTTCTGGCCAAAAAGCAAATGTAAGTCCAATATCTGTCTCTTTAGCTGCTAAATGCTCCATAATGTTCACCAGCTAGCTGCTAACTTTGTCTGCCTGCTGTTTGGTGCTGAGCTGGTAGCGTGCAGTAGCCTTTTTAGAGCTTGCTTTTCACAGAAATAACTGCCTGCTTCAACTGGAAAAGAGGTTGCAGAGAGTGTTGGGACTGGAACAAATGCATTGTTAAAATAAAAATATTAATTATAGCTGCTTTAATGTACAAACAGTATAATCAAGTCTATGACCTTTGATTTCATGCTTTGAGATACTCCGCAAGGCACAAACTGCTGCTGATGTTAGCTGCAGGGCAGATTACGCTCCACTCTACTTGTGCTGTAGAGAGAAGAATAAATAGATGCCTTAATGGCTTTTTTAGCATTCTGTTTCTGGTGATTTTCTCTGGCCTACAAATGACACCTAACTAGATAATTACTGAATATTATAGTTATTTTGTCATCTGTCTCTCCCTTTTCTTTCTTTCTCTAAACCTGCGTAGTGTTTTAGGTCATATAAAGGTCAGTTTCCACTTACCTCATGTAGCAACATTATGCAAGCTAATGGTCTAATGACACGTTTCCTCTCTTTGTTGTGAATGATTACAGATCAGGTTCAATTTCAGGCCAGAGGACAATGTTTTGGAATAATGTAATGTGCTATATAGGCCTGGAAATAGGTTTGGAAATGCGGCAAACTGTGTCTATGTGTGTATTTGGCCAGTATATAAGTGGTATTTTGGTGTTTGAGTGGGGTCAACATCATATGCATCAGATTCATGCAAAACAAAATATTCAGAATAGTGTTGTAAATAAAGGACCAAGTACAGACAGGCCGATATCTAAGGGCTCTGACGGTTAGAGAAACGAGCCTGTGAGGTTAACACAGTTTGAAATCTGGATGGGGATATTTGTGCAGAAAGTGACTCACCCCTCCCCTAACAGCTACCACTGAGGGTAAACAAGGTTGTTGTCCAGAGAGAAGTGGGAACAGCTGCTGGCTGGTTTTCCCACTTACAATATGCATTTGCAATATAACATAATGATATCAATGTTGTAATTTTTCAATCCTGGAGGTTGGTGGTTTGTCACTGAATGTATGTGAAGCAGAAAGGATTATAAAAAAGAGCAAACAAGGTCAGCAAGCCTTCCTTGGATGAATACAGAACAACATTGATTTTAGTGTATTTAAAAATGTCTCTAATTTGGCACTGATCTGGGGTCTATAATCTTATTTTCATCGAGTTCATTTATTTAGAAATATGAAGCCATTCCATATGAATACACATCGTATTGTTTTCCTCTCTGCAACTATGGATTTTACAGAGCAAAGTAAAAATCAATATGTTGCTTTTATATGTAATAGAGATGAGAGAGAGTTGCAGCACACGAGGCGTCTCTTTGTCTGATAACGCACCTTGTCATGATGATGTGAAGTGTCTCTGCATATGTCTGCTGCTTACTGTCAGACTGTGTAAGACAGACCAAGACTAATGTTACTGGAAAGTAACCAAAGCGATAATGACTCATCCCAGTGACTGGACAATATCCCTTAGTCACAAATCGTGTGTGTGTGTCTGTGTGTGTGTGTGTGTGTGTGTGTGTGTGTGTATTGTTGTTGTGCATATCAAAGCCAGAGCAACTGGTGAACATAGTGGAGCTTTTAACAGCTAAAGGGACAGATATTTCCCTCAGGAAATGGTGGAGACCAAAGCAGAGCTGAGAGGAGAGCATTGGACGGACAGTGGATTTGTCACGTCTTCAAAGGGATGACGATAAAGTTGCTCTGTAAAAAAAACTCCTTTTATCCTCCTGGCGATCCACCAGGAAAGTAAACACATCCTTCACGTAAGATCATGTGTGGTGTTTTTGCTATCCTGTAGCCATGTTAACACTATTATTTTGCTCTTAATAAGCCAAGACGACACAGACTCACTCGCCTGACAGTTCAGTCGTCCTCACACAGTGAACAACCCTTCAACAGGAGGGTTGGACTCCTTCTGATGACAGGATCACATGTGTGACTCAGGTAATGAGCGTCTGATCAGTGTGTGTGTGTGTGTGTGTGTCTTTTTGGCTTGTTAAGAGGAACAAGTTTGTATCAGTAATGATGAAGAGGCGGCCCTTTTTAAAAAGATAATTGTCACCTACTGCTGTGAGTGTCCTGCTTTTTGTCAGGTCTAACAACCTTCATGACAATAGCTCACTGCTTCCTGGTTATCATCATTTAACCAGCTGTGTGTCTGTCTCGCTCATAGAAAGTCAATGTAGCAGGTTATCCTCACCCGATGCATTGGTCCTCTTCATGCTTTTGCTCAACTTCTCATCTGCTTGCTCTTTCTCCGTGCAGCAAAGGACACACTTCCCCCACTCTGTCAGGCCGCATCACTCTTTGAAGTTAATGAGTCAAAACTATCAGTCGTTTCGCTTTTAATTAGAAAACGGACAGAATGATTACATTTTTAATTGAAGCTGTCATTTTCAATTAAGATATGACATCCTTGAGAAGCCCTCTCTTCTCTCAACTCTTTTATTTATTCATTTATCAGCAGCCTTCTCAAGATGTTCCACTCATTTGCCTCCTGATCTCTTTTCTCCTCCTCTCCTTGCTGTTAGGGACCTTTCTCATCGGTGGATGGTGGCAGAGGCCTCTGTTGTCAAGCACTTCCACTGCTTTACTAGCCTTTAATCTTATTTTTACTTAACTTTATCTTACAATCCTCTCTGATCATTCCTCCTTGGATTCTATCATTTTGTCTCCTTTTATATTAATATCTTTTTCATGTTTCACGTTCAGCCCTTTCCCCCCCACCTGCTCTTGAACGTTGCTTTCCTCTCTTCCATATTGCATCTTATTCTTCTACAAGCATCCCTCCCTGTCTCCTCTTAGATATATGGTTCCAATCAAAGGTACGAGGAGATATTTAACTCTCATTGCATGATAAATATGTTACATTTGTATGGTGAGCTTTTGCCCACAGGACACTATTCATCAAAACACAAAATGCTAAAATACATCACATCTCATGAATGCCAAAGAAACCATCTATGCAAATCAGTTAAAAACACCACGAAAAGACTCTTGTACAATATACATTTTAATATATATTAAATTAGTCAAAAGAAATAAGAAATTAAATGCAACCTTGTAAAGTGGCTATGGTCCAGCGTTCAGAGGTTGAATAGCTCCGGGTAACATACTTCTCTAAAATCGATACGTTTTGAACCAAAGTTGTCTACATCTTCTCCCAGAAGCTATTTCCACAAAAAGGGTGAGAGTGAGTTTCATAGATTGAGGAAAGGGACGATTGGGAATAACCAGTGATTCTAGAAGCAGTCTAAACTATTTCTTCTTACAGATACTTTTCTGTAGAAAACAGGCTGTACTGCCAAGCAAAACTTTAATGGAAAAAAGTTAACACCCTTCATCACCCCATCATCGTACCTTGTATTTAGTTGAGCTGCAACAAAAACACAATCATTGGCGAGGTATCTTTGTGTGTGAACATTTGCTTTCCTATTTAAGGTTGGCAGCAGAGTGTGAGCACAATGCTCTCCAGAAAGAGACTGTAGGTGATCAAGGCAGGGAATTAGTGCTGTGGATCTCTCTTGACAAATGTAAGCTAAAAAAGGTCCAGGATGGCTGGCTTTCAAGGCACACTGTCATTTAGTTTTATAAGGCTTGAAATGTGACATGTCTGCGTGGATTCTGATAGTAAATATCTTATTCATTTCATTTTCTTTTCAGAAGTCTTTTATAGCATTTTAAGCATTGAACTGTGAACCATGAATCTTTCACGCTGTTCAGCCAGCTATAAGACATGACCTTATAATAACAGATTAGGAGCATTAAAATATTAGAAAAACGCAAACGTACAAGATTGTGTACTTAATGTTCTTTAACAGGGAATTAACTACACACACCATTAAGTGTGTACGCAGGGGCTTTGCTGTAGCCAGTCAGGAGGCACACAACAGGATGTTCAGACTGTAAAGACAGACTTTGCAGTTGTTCAGCACTGTTTTCCTTTTGTATCTATTTTGTTTTTGCAATTGCAAGAACATCTTGTTCAACCCTAAAAGCACGTCATGTCTGACAGGGAAATGATGGTGAGCAAGTTGCTAACCAATGGAGTCGACATTGTGCTTTTCCTGGTTGTCAGCGGGAACGGCAACATTGGTGGAGCTTGTTTGGGGATTGCTGGGTATTGTCCTACTTCAGAATATGGGTCTAAAATTAATTTCTAAAATATGAAATTAAAAAAAGCTTCTAAATGAACATATTATATGTTACAATTTCACCATATTCTAGCTCATGCTAAGTTCACATTATAGTTCACATTATAGTTCACATTGAGGCTTATAATTAAATTCTCTATGGATATTGTGAATGCTGTTTTTAGTCGTCTGTGCATCCTATGAACGGCTCAACAAAGCAGATTTTGCAGTAATTTAACTTTAATTAAAAAGTAACCAGGCTGAAGACCAGTGTTTCACTGCTCTCTCTGGTTGGAAGTTTCTTTTTCACCTCATCACTGGTGGGTGTGACACGTCAGAGGTGCACCTGTAGCCACACCCAACAGTGATGTCACAGTGTACACACCCTGCAGTACACTTCCACATCACTGCAGCAAGGTGAGAAGTTAAACTGCACTGTAAAACATCATACAGGAATTTAGTGGAATCAACTAATCTTTTCTCATTAACGTAACATAAATATAATATAAGTTTTATTTATTTCAAGTTAATTCAATTTAAAATATATATTTTCAGACCAGCAAATTTGTCTGTAATATTTGTCAATGGGAATAAAAGTTGTTGATTAAACATAATATCTTAAGAACCTACATCTTTAAGTTGAACCAGCTCAAAATGATTTACAGTGCGGAACTCAGCAATAACAAGATTTAGTGAACATATGGGGTCCAGCTGGAAGAGTGAAAACTCACTGAAGCTGATAAAATGAATTTGAGAATGTGTGGTTTTGTGTACAACCTACAATCTATTAATGCAGTGAGACATAACGTTGCTGAGCACAGAACAATTTAGTTGTTTTATATTAAATACAGTAATTATCTGTCATTATGTTTGTACCCCTCCACTATTCCACGTTTCTGTGCCTTAATCATATATTTCCTTTTCTTCTATATTCTTTGTCCTTCTCGCCCCTCTCTTTCCCTGGTCTCCTCTATTGTCTTCCTCTGATTCTCCTCTCCTCTCGTCCTCTCCTCCTCCAAACCCGGAGGAGTGGGTGGCTGCGGCTCTTTACGGTCCATTTCCTGGTGAGGAGGCTCTTGAGTGCAGCCCGAGCCATTCTTTCCCCGTACAATGCTGTGTTCTCATTAACTCTTATCAAAGTTCATCTTGCATCCAAATGCTGTGGGCCGCTCAATACTGACTGCACTGAAAAGAGAAAATGAAAAAGACAAAACAAGCGGTGGAGACACAGAGAGAGAGAGAGAGAGAGAGAGAGAGAGAGAGGGCATCATGTAGATAAAGGACGGAGAAATAATGGTTTAATGGTGATTGAGGACGGGCAGAATAATCACTGCAGTCCTCTGACTAGACTGAATATTGGTTTGATGTAAAATTAAACTGTGTTCATATCTCAAACTCTGATAAGCATGTTTTTTTTTCTATAAACCAATACTTGTCTTTGTCCATTTGAATTTTTTAGAAGGTGGAAACTAAGTTAGAGAAGCATAAATGGTTCGGACAAATAATTAAATAGAATTCCTAATCGTAATTCAATCTTGCTCACACAATAGAGGCTCTTTGAATGCCCTCACGTTGTTTGCTTTCAATCCAGCATCAAAAGAGAAATGCCGATGCCAATACTGACAAACCACCACGAGGAGCACGGCAGAGATGAAAACACTGTCCCAGTTCCAGTAAACAGAGGACACGAGCAGGTGGAGACGTAAAGCGAGTGCTCAGCGCAATCCTTCCTTGATTTGCTCAGATAATTAGAGATCCCCCTGTAATTTGTAAGTATCTTCTACCTCTCCTCATAAACATTACATGGCTACTCCTCCTCCTGTATCATCAGATCCTGCAGTGCAGCTGGATTTCCTCATTGAAATGTAAAGAGCGATAATTGGAGACTGATTGCAGCCTTCACAAGACGCTTAAACACATAAGAGCCCTATTTACAATAAGGAGGAAAAAAATCCTGCCGTCTGATGAGAGCTTTCATCTGAACACCCGTCTTGTAATATCGTCTGATGGATAGAAATTTTTTACTTGGTGTCTGTTGCTACCTTCGAATGCAAATTATGCCCCGTGCCAGCCAACGTACTGCTATAAGAGCCAACACAACTTGTGCCCAGTTCTCATGAAGTCCCTGTTAATGACATCAGCATACTCAAAATGTCAGGAGGCAACACTGTTTTCCAGGGCTGAATGGCGTGATGTTAGTCAGGCTTTACCGCCATGATTGGCAGATAATTCTGACAGAGGAGCAGTTTAATGATACGACAGCTTATTTAATTAATGTTACAAGCTCACAGGTCACACTGTCTTATAGCTACAAATGGACACAGTATTTGGTCTTAAATGAATAGCAGAGGAAGGATAATGTTGGTGTTTGTCTATACTTTTAGTTTTCTTTCACCAAAACCAACACAAAGGCCAATACTCAATACTCTTAATAGAATAATTTGTTCCTACTGATTCCGATTGTTCCTGCTCATTTGTTCCTATTTTTAAAAAGGCTAAATCATTTCGTGCAACAGCTTGGCATTGTAGTTTTTAGCAAACATTACTCAAACATGAGTAAATAGTGCATTTGTTGAGGACTATTTTTAGCTGCGGATTAATACACATTTACTGCCCTAGTGAATATTTATGGCTTCAGGATGGTGATTGTTGGATTGGCTTAAAATAAACTACAGTGCCCATGCTCATTGTAATCTCAGCCAGTACAACAGTGTGGCTGACCGATTTGTTCTTAATAGTTTTTGGACAACAATGGAGCTCTAAGGCACAGAGGAATACGCCATATCAGGCTTCTTAGTCGGATCAATTCAGTTTTGGTTTCGGCCTTTTCAAGAGATTTGTTGACAATCAGAAAGGTATAGAATTTGTCCGAGCCATGGTTTGAACACTCTCTCTCTCTAGCTCTTTTTTTATTCTTAACATAACTATTTCTGTCACTTTTCATGTGCACAACAGAGTGCAACACTATGAATGTCTTCCAGGAGACTGTCTGAAATTGTGCGCCGTCATCCCTGTTGACAACCCCCCCTCTCTGTATAACCCAGCCTTCAGGCTCTTCAAGAGACGAGGTGACGTACTGTATCTGTGCTAGCAAGAGACAGCATTGCCCAAAAAGCTCATATTGCTCAAATTAAATGACTGAATGCTTTCTTTCAGCATGCAATAGTTTGCAGTCATATTTATAGACTGTGCTCTTCTTTGCAAGTAGTTTTATGTGACAATTGTCAGACATGTACATTTATTTCAAATACATGTTAACAGATATCACAGAACATTTTCCGGTTGTAAAAACTGGGGAGCTTCTAAAGAGGATGGAGAAATGTGTTTGAATTAGCAGTGGGAATAAAGAGAGAAAAGGTTTTGGAGGGAAGGTTGGCTGCAGAATAAATGAGGCGTTCAAGAGGAGTGTTTTTGTCTGAGGAGAATCTCTGAGTAATCGTCAGTGCTGCAGTGGGTGATTATTAGCGGTGTTGCTTAAAACAAACTTATCTGGCTCGATGGGTTTCTTCTCAGCTCAAGGCTCTCAGAGCCCCACGGCACACATCCACTTTACTCGCAGCTCAGTAGCGTGAATACTTTGGAAACCCTTCACCCTCCATCGTGACTCTGCCTCAGCTGCCAGATAAACGCCCAGAGGAGACTGTCTGATACCATAAACACCAGCAAAGAAGTTAACCATGATGGATGGTCTCGGAGAGTGTCTCCACTTTTCTCAGGAACTCTGTCCCCCAACTCCAATATTTAGGCCTTTTCAAATCAATAACTCATGTCCTGAGTCTGTGTACATATTGTGCTGAATACACCTCTTGAGTTATTTAGTACAAACTGCCTGTGCCCCCAAAAGAATCAGGTCTGTAAGGAAAAAAATAGTTTAGGGGATTAAATGTTCTTTGTAAAATGAAAATACAGCGACTAATGGGTGTGTGTGTATATGTATGAGTGACTTGGTATTGCTTAATGTGTGTGTTTAGAGACAGCCTTAGGTCTTTGGGATGGCGCTGTTCTGCTGCTCCCACTTTAATTGGCTGCTGGCCCCTCAGCCTCGCCTGAATGGAGAGTCATTTAGGGACCTTTCACTCTCATAGAGGATTGTCGGTTGCCGCTGCAGGAGAAATTGCATTCCTGTTTCCATACAATGGCTGGTCTGAGTCGGGGATGGGGCAATAGTATCACTGTCATTATCATGACAATGGAAGCTAATTCCACTGCCACTAGCGCCATTCTGAAACCCTCTGCAGCACCAGCTTATCAGGGGGCACCATGAGACCAGCAGGAAGCTACGCGAGCACCGCATCTGAGGCGAAGATTCACACATACAGTACACACCCACAGACACACACACACACACACAAGACACACTCATACTTTGTTTAGAGAGGCTGCCATAGGCGTGAACCAACACATCAGCAAAACAAGTTTATTAGACAGCACATCTCACTTAGTGACATACTGTGCAGCCAAACATTAATCTATATTAATGTTATGTTTTCCTCAACATGGACATGATTCATGTCTGAACCAGTGACGGAATCATAAATGTCGAGGAACAATCATTATTCACAACAAAATAAAATAAACGTAACCTCTACAATCCCTGTGATCCATCAGTAGCTCAGGCAATTGATACCACTCTAATATCTGTTTGTTCAATATGACGTTGGAACCAGGAGACGGTTAGCTTAGCTTAGCATAAAGACTGGACACTATTAGCTGTTTTTAGTCTGCTGTTGTAAATAGTCTGGCACGCAACGCTCCGTTAAACCACAACTTGTCGTTTTTACGCTTTTTTGTACATGTACCTTTGGTGTAACTCATCATTGAATTTATTTTACAATACTGTTTTTCACAGTTTCACAATTGCCTCCAGTAAAAACCTCTTAGGCCAAGTTCTGTCTTCAACCTTTAGTGGAAGTGTGTTTAGCTTGCTGCATAGCTGTGCACCTAAACACATAGTAGAAAGAGATAAACATAAAAGACTACGGATTAAACAAGCAAGATAAAACATGTTAGTTAGAGATCCTAAGAGGTGCTGGTAGGCAGATTTTATTCACCTTTGGACAGAGCCAGGCTAGCAGTTTCCCCTTTGTTAATAGTCAGGCTAAGCTAAACTAACCAGCTGCTGGCTGTAGCCTCATATTTACCGTAAAGACGTGAGAATGGCATCGATCTTCTCATCTAATTATGCTGAACTATTGCTTCCAGGGAAGGATCAGACTGTGAATGCAGTATGAGACAGGTACATGCAACAGTTGTTTGTTGCAGAGAAGGTGTTTGAGGAAGGTTTCATTTTATGCACTGTAGAGGTACTGTAAAATGTACAGAGGTAAAGTAATAAATGTGTTGAGTTAAGTGGAAACTCAGTGGAGCTGAAAGACAATTAGGATGTTGGTTTGCTCCTCTTGCTTCCAGCTGTTTAACCCTGTGACCTCATCCCTGTTTTGTTCATTTGCAACATTTCACTGCAGCTCTGCACGTTGGTCTGACCCCATTATCTGCAGCCTTTATCCCTCTCTTCCCTCTGATGGGAGCATCGCCGACCATCCAGACCTTCCTCTGTTCACTGAGAGGGCAGCGTGGTATTTGACCTCGGAGCCACCATTAAATACTCACTGACCTGATCCACATTTAAACCACACACACGCACAAAGCAAACACACAGGTTCGCACCTACACACAGAGAATTCCTGTGGTGTCTATTGGTAACACATCTCTCTTGTTCGGTGGAAGTATCAGGTTCGGATCCTCAGGATTTACGTCATACATTTACTAAAAATACAAAAACAACACATTAACGTAGACTAAACATAATCCCTCCTTCAATGTTTTAAAACTTTAGCATATGACATAATACAGCCTATATTTTTTTTAAATTATTTTTACCAAAGAAAAATAGACTTTTAGTCCTTATTTTGTCCTGTACATGCTTTGAAATCTGTATTTAGACAATCCTTGCTGTAAGTGAATTGCTAAGATCGAATGAAATTTAAGTGTAGCAGATCAAGAAACAATTGCTGCAAAACCATTTACTGTACGTTTAACCAATTTATACTTTTCTCTGACAATAATTCTCCCTGTTCATTTTACTAATCCATGTTTCATTGTTTTAACTTACCGATCAGCATTGTTTATCTGTTATTACAGTTTCTCTCCTCTTTCCTCTGGAGTCATTTACTTGTACTCTACATGCAGACAGATCCAGTTTCTTTGCAGGCTGCTGAGTCACTGTCAGTGAGCGCTGTGGGCACATCAGCAACAGAAACACATTACGCACCTTTGAGGAATCTGTTTGTGGAGTTATTCTGACAAGAGGTCAAGTGAATCTACCGCCTCCCTTCAGGTTCAGATTCTTAGACTGAAGGCAGCCTCAACAAACCTGATACATCGCAGTAATTTAATTGGTAAGTGTGTGTTTCTGAAATATTAAATGGCATAAGCAACAGTATTTACATATTTGGGACATTTACATTACCAGTCTTCCACAAGATAGTCATAATCTTGATAGAGGCATTACTGTAACAGAAACATTAGCTGTCCAAGGTGCCGAATCAATCTTTCAGCAAACAGAGGCCAGAGGTTTTTCATGATTATCCGGATCAGGATTTAGACACACTAGATATGTTATTTGGGGGGAAAAAAGCAATTTTATCTATTTTTATAATCTCACTAACAGAGGCGGCATGGTGGCGCAGTGGAAAAGCTATATATGTGAGATCATTTAACAGTTCGCTTTTCCTTTCCGACATCGAAGCGTAAATGATACTTATTTTCATAGACTTGTCTGCTCTGAAAAAGTGTGATAAAGAGAAAACAAACAGATTTAGAGAATTCTACAACCTGGTTCATCAAAGTGATTACTACTAATAATAGTGCACATATACAGTGTGTTTGTGCACCATGAGGCGCTGTTGAGCTTTATTTGAGCTTTAATTATCTAATTCTTTGCTTTAGTGTTGTTTTAGTGCTGCTGTCCAGTCCCCACTGTTCTTTGACAAATGATGGTGGTTTCAAGACAGCCCACCATCATAACTGAAAGGAGCCTTCTCTTTTCTTTCTCCTCAGCAGCATTAAGAGAGCTGAAACATCCTTTAATGATGGCAGACCAAATCGATTTCGAGATCACATGAGGGCGGAGGACGGAGGAGGTACAAGAGAAAAGAGAAGAGATGTAGGGCAGTGAATGGCAGCCAAGACAAACTGTGTATTTGTAACATACAACTATTTAATGATAAAACATTTGCATTAAACATTGAAACATGTACAGTATATACATTACATCTAAACTAATGTACAATGATTGACAAAATATAGACCAACAACAGTGGCCATTGTCCCAACCACGTACTGCACATCTAGTTTCAGTTCTGTGAGAAATCCAGGTCACCTGCCACCCTCCCACCGGGCTATGTGTTCTGCAGCTGCGAAATACACACAAACACACACACACGTTATAGAAACACTGCAAATATGTACAAAATGTGGCATGTTGAGCACAAAAGTGCTGTAAAAAAAAAAAAAGGAAATACAGTTAAATGAGCTGAAAAAATTTGGTTTGTGTCATAAATCCCCAGTAATCCTTCAATTCTACTCAAACGTGACTGTGAAGAAACCATTAATGATGTAAAACATGACATAAGTAACTAAAACTGCAGACTTTTTTTCTTGCATATGGAAACCCATAAACACACACATACACACACATGCACAGTACAGACAGTACTCTGGAGACACATAGCTTAGTGTCTGCCTCAGGCTGTGTGATATCCACTTATCATTTTATTACCAATTAACACAACACAGCAATGAAGGCTGGAAATTACTCTGATGGGGTGGAGGGCTCTGTGTGCTTTTAATCAGCTGAATTTATGCATTTCACTCTTTGTTGCTTCAATGAAATGTTGCTTTTATTTCGAGACGACGGGTGGGACAATGATTGATCAAAGAATATTCACATAAATTTAGCTCTGTTAATGACTGCTACACTACTGTAGCTTAAAGGGTAATTCTGGCATTTTTAAATATTTTTAAAAATTTGGGGGTCTAAATGAAAAGTTTTAAACTTTCCAAAGATTTATATCTCCATGTCTTGATAATTTATTTTGTTTTACAAAAATCACCTTTTATCACAAAAACGAATAGAATGAATTGATAAATAGTAGTAAATGGCAAATATTGATCACATATGCAGTGTATGTCTTTTATAATTGAGATTAAGTCAACACCTGTTTAGTATTTTTACATAAAATGTTGTGGATTTAATGTTATAAATCCCCAATAATGTTGTGGGGCCACCGACTCATTAGGTGAATAACAAAACTACAAATACCACACAAGAGTTAAGAGGTTGTAAAAATGTTGTCCTGGCAACGTTGACCACATTCAGAGTAGATCACTCTTTCAGCTATGACTGATCAATACCAGATTACACACCAACCACTTGCAAAGGCACAAACAAGTGGGTAAAACTAAACATCTGCCACCATCTCATTCCTTACGATCAATGTAAGTGGTATGTCTGGGTCTAAACACTGCAGGCCTTTGTGGAGCTGACGTATATTGATTGTTCAAAGGCTCTTGATGGCGAGCACTGAGTGCCATTGATTTAGACTGAGTGCCGTGTTTAAATGTGTAGGCAGGATCACAAAGAGATTTCAATGTTGTGTTCACATCATTAATGGACACACTGGATTAACATTTTACACTTCACCCTGCGGTGATTATCACTGACAGGCTACTATAGCTAATACTATTTTTTATGTTAAACGCTGAGTGTGCAGCACAGATTTGAGCCACTTTCAGTTCTCTGTTTTAGTTTTCTGGCCTTCACGTTTACTTCATGACTGAGTCTGATTGCTCTGATAAAAAAAATAGAACCTTGAACAACCATTTCCAGCAAACACCCACATATTTTTCTCAGGAGTGGTGGACCGGGCGCCCACTTGGTTTAGGGGTTAAGGCACCGACCATGAACCGCAATGTCTCTTGTATTCTCTCTTCTGTCATCTCTACTAAAACGAAAAAATGCTAAAAACATTATTAATTAAAAAAAAGGAGTTGGTGGACCAAACCAGACCTAAATGTTGAGGGAATATTATACTTGCATTCATCAGTCAGATAGTCATGCTGGGTGTGAAATTAGACAAATGTTGTTATCCGGTATAATAAGTTGATGGTTTATCAAGACTTTGTTTCTGGTGGTCAAAATGGCCTAACTTTACTGTAAACAGGCTGCAGGAGTCACTCAGAATCACAGTTATTGGGGAATAGGCTGATCCTTGATGTAGTGACATTACTTTAAAACAAGGAAGGGTGTGAACACAAAAGTCAGCCACCTTCCAGGACCCCTCTGCACCGATGGCAGGAACCCTTTCCCGATACCATCTAGGAGATACTCTCTCAGAATGGCCAGTCACCACCACCACCACCCATCATGCTCAGGCAGAGAAAATGGAGGTCGGACACAGGACACATATCACCTGCATTGAAACCTGTTCTAATAGTAGAGACAGATCTGTTTCACCATGACGTCCAGATCTTATTGTTATTGTCTGGACAGACAGCATGCCAAGTTTTGGGGGAAATGTGAGACGACAAGCCAGTCTCCCTTGCAAGTCATCTGAACATGCTGCTGCAGTTGAAGGAGTGCAGCCAACCATGCAGCCAAATGTGTTTAGTTTTCAGAGGCAAAAGGAAAAGTAATGCTATCGGTGATCAGCTATCTGGTTTTGTGCCCAAAGTATGTCAACAATGGCAAATAATAACTATTCTGAATTCACATTATTGCCTGTATTCCTCACCTCACATTTGTAGGGCGACACAGTGACTCAGTGGTTAGCAAGAAGGTGCACCAGATCACATTGGGTGGTAATTTGTACAAAAGAGAACTCGCCCCCTCAACACTTTCATCCACCCTCTCCCAGAAGGAGCCTTACCATGCAGGCAAATGTATCGGTTCTGCGTTTTACAGCGCTGGTCGTTCCAGTTAAAGGCACTTGACGCCTGCAGCTCCACGCAGTTTCCAAAGCTAGACAGAGAAAGAGAAGGAGTAGGAGACTCTGTGTGCTGAGGGTTTTTTGAGCTGCCGATTAGAAACGTTTACTGAGAAGATGAAGGGAACAAAAAACTTTTGGGACCAGTTTTGTTTGTTTGAATTGCTAATGAAGCTGTATGAAGTAGACAAACCAGCAGAGGATGCTATTTTTGCTTAAGTAACTCACAAAACATACAAACACAGATTTCAGATACAGAAGTAATAGTATTTCACTTATACATGTCTAAATTATTAAAACTAAAATAATAACTAGTTTTATAGTTTATTATAGAACAAGTAATTGCTGATAGATAGATAGATAGATAGATAGATAGATAGATAGATAGATAGATAGATAGATAGATAGATAGATCGAATGGAGTGAGGGAGATACAGAAAGAGAGAGACATCTAGTGGTCAGGGTGAAGGGTGCTGGTCAGCCAACATCACTGTCTTTTCCTGGTTAGTCCATATATAAACATGTCATTTATTTGAGACAACGTTTGTGGATATAATGTCATTTTACGTGCTATTTAAAAGCTGGATTTTATTTCAGAGATGTAAACGATAAAAGACCAAACTATAGCAATCTCTTGCAATAATCTATGTCATACATACTGTAGATCTACGGCAGACACATCTACAGATTTGAAAAAAAAAGCCTGAAGCTCATATCAAAAAAGTAATTTTCTACATTTCAGATGATCTGTTGTTCGTGTGTTTGTCTGTTTGTTTAGCTCCATTGCACTCAGCCGTCTCTGTTTATGATGTACTCTGCAGTAGCTAATGTCTGTTAGTGAATGTGTCTCTTACCCTTGGTTGTCAGGTTGCCCAAAGGCAAAGCTGCTGAATCTGGGGATCTCTCCGGTGTCCCAGCGAAATGAGTCTTTCACAGGCCTATATGTCAAACCTGTGGAGCAAAAACATTGCTGTTTTATCCGCGCAGCATCTCAACAACCTCCACCTGGTAGTGCATCTGGTCCAAACGACAGCAGAGTCTGCCACCTAATCTGGTGGTGCTGTTCAGTGTTAGAAAACATTATGACATTTTAACATTTATTTTGGATGGCCAAGATAAATGACTGTACCAATCCAGAAGTTTCGTGTCTCAAAGTCAGTGTTGGTGACCTCGTTGCTCGTCTCCAGCTGACTGAGATAAAACGCCAGGATGTCCTGAACCTTCTGGTTGTGGATGTGAGCTAGAATACCCTCTCGTTCCTGGTGGTTTAAACAAGAGAAAAGGCCACACTGAAACCAGGATGACAGTCCTTATATGTAGATTTCTATGTTGTACTGTGGCTGTGGAGCTTGTCTCACTCTCTCAGTGGGCAACACACACCTGTCTCTCACCTGACAGTGACTCTTGGCTCCATAGTAGGTGTCAGCCTCTGAAGACACCGTGAAGCAATCACCATCTATCATAACATCACAGCTGTGGAAGGGAAACTGCACTTTCTCTGTTGGGACACAAGCCGCCAAAAATACACTGAAAAAGAACAATAATGATACTCACCATCCATCATGGCTCAGGTTCAATGAACACACTGAAATATACTGTAATATTTTAAGCCACTACAGTTGTAAATATGAATGAAATTTGCAGAATTATGGTCAGGGAGATTAATAAAAGAAACCCAAATCAAACCTTCAAAATCATTTTGATGCATATTTAGCCAGAAGATATAAATGTACAGAACTACATCATGTACATTTACACTGATTAATTAAAGGTGTAGAACTGTGCCACTTCTACTTGATATATACTGTAAATCTCAACTCAGCATCCTTTAAGATAAATGCAGAATGTAGCAGGATGTAGATGAATTTCCTCAGTATGTGTGTGTCTGTGCATGCTGATTTTTAATCCAATATGTCTCTCAGACTACAAATTGCTGAGGTGTATGAAAACACAAAGGAGCATATACTAAAGCACACTGCTTTTACCTGCACACTCAGCACCACCATAGCCAACATCACACAAGCAAGAGCATTCTTCTTCTTTAAAACGACCGTGTATGCACTGCACACTGCACCGTACTGAAGATATAGAGAACAGACTAATTAAATCAGGCCTGATACCAATATGTACACTATCTTGTTGCTACTGCTCTTGGTGTTGATGACTGTTACCTTGGCAGAGGCGTCCGGTGAAGCCAGGGTCACACTTGCACTTGCAGGATGAGATGTTAAGATGGCCGTGCTGACCACAGCTCATACGACACGGATTCCTTGGAATCTCTGATAACAAACACACAGAGAGACGCACAAACACTCAAAACACTTCATGAATGGCAAACCTGCATATAAGATAAACAGTGAACTTAAGATTCCATAAGTAGAAATATTACACATGTATGTGCACATCTACCATCTTTGTGAAATTGGACTTGATTTGCGTTGCCAACTATCGCTTAACATGACATTGATAGTAGATGTGCAGAAATGGCCTTGAGGAGCATAATGGACGTAAGTACAGTAGTGGTAGCAGTGATAGACATTTTTAAATTCAAATTTTATCCTTTAAAATTACTATGATAATGAATTTATGTATAATCCTTGTGGAATTCCCTAACGAAACCCATTCATTTGTATAGCAAAGAGCTCACTAAGTGCTCCCTCAGAAAGATATTGTGAATGTACAGTCGCAGAAATATGTGCTTCTGTAGCAACCCCATGTATATATATATATATATATATATATGTTCTTACCACACAATCCACCCACATGGTCCCACAGTCTAAAGCAGCCAGACATGGAAGAGGTGCAGAGAGAGCAGTACAGGCCCATCTTATAGGGTATCACCAGCCGACCGTTCACCTCCCAGTTACCCCTGCAGCAACACAAACATCCAAATATAAGATAAGATATACTATCTGATGAGCTCTAGAGGATTGGCAGGGGGGCTAAAACCTTATTAATGTTCAAAATGTCAAATAAAATCAAATAAAAACACAGAGCAGGGTCTTGATTTTACAATAACCACATTCTGAGACCTCCATGCAGGTAGTTTCACATAATATTTGTACCAAGGACTCCCTGGAAGGCAGCATTGATACTGAGTGAATTATCCTGGTGACATAAAGTAAACGTGGATTGTAATACAGAAGATAAAGTCTTAACTCTAATAATTAACTCTTTTTCTCTGCATGCAGTGACTTGCAACCTTATAACCTCGTAAACCTCATATAAGTATTTCTGTTTTCAGCAGCATAATGAGCTGGACTGCAGATGAAATTGTCTGTTTGTATTTTGTAAAAGAGTATTCATTTAAAAAGTATTAATTAATACATTTTCTAAACCATGCTGTTCTCAGATGAATTTAACGATCTCATTTTTTGGGCGGAAAGTGTATAATTGTTACCCAGGGTAATATGCGCAGACAAATATCTCCCAGAGGTCTCCTTCGCGCAGACACAGCTGGCTGGCACAGCCCACGTGACTGGAAGTGGCCCACACCAACTGCACAACAACATAAGGTTTAGACACATAATCAGCGCTTTTAAAGGAAAAACACAAATACGAATATCTACGGGGTGTCTGTAAAATCACGACACCACATAAACATAGTACAGTGTGTATCTGCTTGTTAATACCTGTGTATAGTGTTGACAGGTGGCGTTCTCTCTACATTGCCCACTCGCGTAGAGAAAATCTGCCCCCTCCTCAAACCAAGAGTGAATGATGTCAGAAAACGAGGCGACACCATAAGCAGAAAGATGTGTGTTCCAGCCGATATGAGATGAGGAGTGTTGAGAGGAGGCGTCTGTGTGACACAATGCTGCTCTCTCCTTTGCAAGTAAAGCCAACTTCTCACTCCACTCCTATGAAGACAGATGAAGGAAGATTTAATAATATCACTACACATCTGTCATTTTTTTACCTTTACAGTAAAACTTGTTCAAGGAAAATGTTAATTTTGTAACACATATTTAAGCCTTCTCTAGCAGTATCGTGCATGCACTCAGGGGAGGTCTACTGCTAACCAACACACCCTGACTGTAGTCAGAAGTTAAACGTTAAAATTACTTTACTGTATCTGTGCATCTCAGAAGCTTTCTTTGTCTTTAGATTATTTAAAAGCAGATCTGTTTGATAAAATCAAAGCTTTTTAACTCTATACTTTTCAGTATTGGGGTCCGACAAACCCTTTATTATCAGCCTTGTCACAGGTCAGCTGCCTCATGTCCGTCAGAATCACAAAAAAGCTTTTCTAGCACTTTTCCAACAGACACCTCAAACATGAAGGCGTTCTGCAGCCATTTAATTCTGCACGAATAATTCATTGTTTATTAAACTGAATACTTAATTAACAATTACATCAAACAGGAAATATTCATCATCAACTCATTTAATTATCAAAATATATTATTGGGGTCTGTTGGACTTGGAGCTGCACTTTAACCCTGAAATGAAGGTCATATTGTACTTTGTGGACTCTGATTAAATCTGGATGAAAGAAATACTCTTTGGCATGAAGGTCATTCCTAATAGTACATGAGTGATTTTCTTAAGCCCACTTAAGCCCCTTCAGGGGTCGGAGCCAGTCACAGAGTACAGCGGGCGGGCAGGGAGACACCTTGGGCAAGCTGCCAGTCCATGGCAGGGCCAACAAACACAGGCTGACACTCATTGTGTGCTGCACTGGTATAAACACTTCACTAAGTGGCACATTCTCCAAGATTTGCAGTGGCTGATTCAAATAAACGAGCGGTCACCACACAAACTTTCCGCAATCACTCAACAGACACACAACATAGTACGAACATCACTTCAGGTACTCTCACTATTAGGAAAGTAAACAACATGTGGGAGGTTACAGACTCAAGCTTTCTATGAGAAATATAATAAATGACTGAAATGAAACAAATGAGTGAAGTTGAATGATTATTATTACCACAACTTTAATTCATTATACCTCCTAAGAGGACTAGTCAGTTTTAAACTCTCTTGGGTTGCACTTTCTAATAGAAGACCGTTTATTAAGGGTTTATAAGTTGTAAGTAAGTAGCTTTATCAGGGGTTAATAAATTATTTACTAACGCAGATTAGTTATAAGCGGTATTAAACAGTAACGCATTACTTAGTAAGGTGTAATGTGATTCATTTTTCCGTAATTACAGTTCTTAATCTCAGTGACGCTCTTTTACTTCAACATTTTGCGGGTCAACTTGTTCACGTCCAGAGACTGCTGCAGAATGTGTTTACATGTTGATGTTTCCTGTATTCTAAGAGTCAGAGTCAGATTCGAGTCTGTGCAGTCTATTAAAGACGGAACCTCCTAATAATTTCGTCTCATATTTGTCCAGCAACTCTTTCTGTTTGGTTAGACAGAGTTTGTAAATTCGACATCAGAGGTATGACTGACTGATGTGTGGTGTAGAGAGGCTGAGCCCCCATGCGTTCATTGTTTACCTCAGTCACCGGCTCACACTTTGATGCCACCAGAGGGGTATGAGGTCACCGAGCAATATTTCATCTAAGACATTTCATTTTAAAGCATGTCATGTTGTATCTGCTGAGGGATTTGAATGTCTCACAAAGAAAGATGAGTTTATATTCTGGTTACCCTTCTTTGTGGCACCATCAACAAACTGCTATATTGTTGTATACTCAATTAGTTAAATTAATAAAGCTTCATATGTTCTGCTGTGAAGCTCTGCAGATCTGCGTTAAAATGAATGGTTGGAGTTTCGAGAGGTTTCGAGAGAGATTAATAAGATTATATCTCACAAACAGAGGTCATGATTTGCATATCAAAAGTAAATACTGGACTTTAATTTGTCTGTACTATATATAATCTGTCTTTGAGAGCGACGGTATGACCTCATAATACTTCTTAGCTTCAAGAGCGCAAAGAAAATCTGCAGACAGGGCATTGGGTAAGAAAGGGAGGAGCATCATTCATTGCTAAAATATTGGTATTTTATCTCACCCTGAAAGCAAAGCCTAAAGGACTATATTATAATCACTTCAACACAATCTCATCACAATGCTTACTGGTTGGTTCCTGTGTGAAAAAAACCAACCCTTATTCAGATATTCACAAACACAGCCGAAGCCTTGAGCCTTTTAACGTTTATCAGTAAAGCTCTTTAATATGCCTCTTCAGCTCAGCAAAGCTTCCTCTGAGGGTTTTCACAGGGAAATTACCTGTAATACCAGAGTTGTGAATCCAGAATGATTATCCACATCCTCTTTTTCTCATTACTGCCTTATCAGTTGAGAACAGTTCTCGGAGACTGAAGAGCAGTCGAAGAAAAGGGGCTCAGTCAGTACGGGTGGCTTTGAGGATGTAATCTATGACAAAGTGACAGTTTGCCCTGGCACAAATCTCATATTAGGCCCGGAGGATATCTAGCGCATTGTGAGTCTCATAATCCATCGTTACCTCTTGGTCATAATCACATGCAGGCAAGACAGTTGTGCAGATAAGCGCTGTACAGCAAAGCAATAGATGGAGTAAGATAGGGAGAGGATTTAGCCGGGGTGTTGTGCAGAGAGTTGCATTAAAAAAAATCCTGAGTCAAAAATGAATATTAAGAAATGTTGCACATTCAGCAACACCTCACCATGACCCTGTAACTGTTTCTATCACATATTAACTAAATGTGTTGATCATTAGTATTAAGAGACTAAAAATGTTGCTTAGTTTTATTCTCATTCTTGTGAAAAGTATAACTTCATTGTGTGACCCTCACAAGACTGCGCACAGCTAATTGATTTTGGCTTCGCTCTAACTGTCCACACTATCACTCAGCCTGCAGCAGAGCAGAACAAATGGGGCACTAAGACTACTTTTTCAACTGTTGAGACTATCAGCGCTACAGAGGAAGACAGCTCAACTAAAAACCTTTTGTTATCTATGCCTTTGTTTAGTGATTTTGCTTTTGAAAATGGAATATTTTTGAACTGTAGACGTGTACAGGGACGGGGACAAAGCAAATGGCCACAGTCTCAAGTGTTCTTCCTGGTCATATATGTTGTCATGGGAGAACAGCAGACATTTTGCTGATTAAGTGGTTTGTGTGTGATACTGTGCTCTGCCTGTGACTCTGCTGCTGTACCTGGTGTAGCTAGATAGAAAAACAAAAACAGAGCTCTCAACCACATTTTCTGGACTGTCGTTCTCTTTGTTGGCCTCTGTGAACTTAAGGTGTAGACAGTGTACCACAAACTGATAATGTTGAACTGCCTTGAACTCACATTTAGCAAGGCGACAGCGTTCATACCATTCAAACACACACAGAAGAAACAGACAATAGATGCCACAAACCATTTTTTGCATGTTAGCCGCCGTGGGTTTGACCCAGCTGCGCAGTCTATTGTGATGGGCAACAATCTGCGAGGGCTCCTTCACCCCGAGCCCTGGAAGAAAAAACAGACATGCTCATTTACTATATACCTCTACTGCCGTTGCTATGGCAACGGAATGCAAATGTGTTGGCGGGATGTTTGAGTGTGTGTCCGAGAGTGTGTGTGTGTGTGTGTGTGTGTGTGAAAGGTTGGAGCATGGGTTAATAAAGTCTGCCACAGTTTCACTCACAATTCAACTCAAGGGTCACACAAAACTCAAAACCATAGTTTTACAATTTTTGTCATGTAGTGAGTGAACAAGCATCCCCTCAAAACAGATTTAAAATGCTCTAATCATCTGTTAATGTACACACACACACACACACACATGCCATTGCACAAACTCAGGATGCTTTAAGTCACAATAAATAAATAAACTACATTCCTCATTAATAATTCCCCAGTAAATAAAAGGTTGCAGGGGAAATTATTAGCATTTACAAGCACTATATAAACATGCAGGTATAAATAGATAATGAATGGCAATACAACACAGTTGTAATTATATAAAACATGTCTTCATGAGAGAAGTTATAATTGTTGAAGATACTGTACATTAACAAACACTTAAAATGTCCTCATATCTACTTGTAACTACATTCTAAGTGTTGTAAAGCATTTATTATAGGTGTTTACTGTTCATAGATAAAGGGGTTAAAGTGTTACCAATTCGCCTTACTTTGCAATCTTGGAAGCCATGCATAATAAACTCCATATTAGAGTAAACTGGGCTGAACTAACCTTTTAGACTCGACTTTGATCTGATTTTACTCCTTAAAGTTTCTTATTACATCTGAGCACATTTCACCAAAAAGTTAAAGAGTAGGGACTCAGCTCCCCAGTGATGGGTTAATCATTTTGCCATGTGTTTGGCAAAGTACCATGAAAATGGTAATTTGTTAAGCTGATGCCAAACTTCTGTAGCACAGCAGGCAGTGAGACAGAAAAGTTGGGCTGCTGGTGCTTTGCCAGATGGATTTGGACCGCTAAGAAAGCCCACTTGAGTCTACAGCCTAAAGGAATGCCACCTGATGGCAAACATGGGATAAAAACTTCCACTTATAAAATTGTATTCTCTTAGACTTACTTGCTATAACTTAATTTACATCAAGAAAACTTCTATTTAGCATGAAGTAGTTCATCCTGCACGACGAGGTCTCAAAGTGTCCCTCGAGGCCACATAACTCGCGCACAAGCTGAGGTGTGTTTACCGGTGGTGGTGGACTTCTGGAGGTCCGGTGTGTCTCTGATAATCCGGTTCGCGTAGATCAACGGAGGCAGCAGAGACAAAACGACCAACAGATCCAAACGCCGGGAAGCTGTGACAGACCCCATTGTGAGCTCCTGAAGTGTCTCCGACAACAGCGGCCACTTGCTCTCAGTTATTCTGCCTTCTGCTCCTCTCCTCCCTCTTTTCTCTTCAACAGCTTTCAGCGCGGGCTGCAGCGCGAGCACATGGCTCTATTCAAAGACAGTTCGCTATTTTAGACTGTAGACCTACTGTAGAGTCTCATTTGATCATAAAATGTATAATCCGTCTCTTTAATCCATCTGTTGTTTTTCTACCTGGTTAAAAACCAGCAGAAATTCCCCAATGTATTCTTGCATGAACAAGGAACAATAGGTCCTCCTCATCCACATGGAGGATATTACAGACAGAACCCCTCCTAAGACAAAATAAATTCAATACTGTATAATTACTGTTTTGTTAAACTACTGGAACAAAAAAAGCAAACATTATGACTTTAAAATTACATCAAATCAAAGAAACGTTCTCATTGCACTATATTATGCTTTTACTTTGGAAATACATTAAAATGTGTCATATATTTCTTATTTAATAACTTCACTTTATAGTGCAGACATCACAGCAGATGGAGGTGGAAGCATTGAAATCTTTTACTTAAGTAAAGTAACTATACTATGGTGTAAATATGCAACATACATACAGCGTTTTAATGTTGTGATTGGTCAAGTTTTGACTGTTGGGTATTTGTGTGTAAAATCATGATCTGAAAAGTATGAAAATAGTAAAGTACAAGTAAAGCACAAGTATCTAAAACTGTAAGTATAAGTATAGTAACTGAGCGAAGTAAATATGCTTTCCACCAATGACAGCAGGTGTGTCATAGTGCCTGTCAGTCACTGAGGACAAAACATATGAATCATCTCTATCATAATTTCCTACTCTTGGTTGAGTGTTCATCATTGTTAAATGAGGGGAAGTTTGTTTTGACGGACTGATGTTCATCTTTCAGATGAATCACCACAGATGAAACTTTATTCTTGAGCTGTATGGACAGGTTGAGTTTTTTTTATTTTTCAGCAAATTGCGTTTGTGATATTTTTCGAGCTATTAAAATGCAGCAGAACATGAGACCAGATAGGTCTGAGTGTGGAAAGGTACAGGATGGAGCTGTCTGTCTGTTTAGACATGGTGACAATGTTTTTTAAGGACCCGGTGTGGGAAGCATGAATCACAATTCGCACACTGTAGGATGATTCAGTGTCTGGAGCTGACTGCAGCGCAACACAATAGATTCCCACTCATTCCTCTCCCTGTGGGCTGAATGTGTTTTGCACTGAGGATTCAGTCCCCAGGCCGCCTAGTTATTTCTTATCTCTTCGATTTTGCTGCATCAGGAAGAGACTGTCTGACCCTGCTGAGCCAAACGACAGCTGTGCGCGCAGTCTGTTCTGGGCTCAGTCAGACACGGCCGCCCACTAAGATGATTTCTCAGGTGAATCCAACAACCAAAGGAACCACTGTAATCTCCTTCCTGCTTGAGCTCAAAGTAGTGCTCAAGAGCCTGAGCCTCCTCATTACTCTTTGAACTTCCGTGGTATCGACTGACCGACTCACCGAGGACATCTACACAATAAATGTTTTCTCGACTGCAGCATAGTTACACTGAGACACACTCACATCTTTATCATTTAATTTAAATGATCACAAAGACAGTCTTACTTCCTCCATAGCCAGTGGCGGACTCAGCCTGCCTGAAGAAGGGCAGCTGCATGCGGTGGGGTTAAGAATATAATTGTTTCATTATGTGACTTAGATTTAAAAAAAATTAGAAAATTAAAATATAACTACTACGCCTCTGTAATAAAAACACACTGGGAACCATTCATTATTTAACCATTTAGAGGCACTGAGAGGCCAACTAATTTCCAGCACATAGGGCACCCTAGAGGGCACTGCATCGCATTTTCTCCATTTAAAGGGCACCCATTAGTGCCCTTCAGAGTCCCAGTGTCCGTAGCCAACAGTAGAAAAGAAGATGCTGATGATACAGACATCTTGCAGAGTGAAACGCACAATATAATATTTACTTCGTCAGCCAGGACAGCTGCAACCTGACCACCTGATCAATCATTTCTCAATAGCAAGACAGTGTCTCTGCTTACACAAACATGCAGTTTCATTGTTTTACCTTATACCACCATACCGACAGATGTAAGAATGGTGTGTATATATAACTGACTGTAGCTGTTTATAGGTCAACTGTGAAGAGTGCTGAGTTTCAAAACAGCAACAGGGAGCCGAGTGGAGATGTTTTGGTTTACTGGTGATGGGAGGCTTTCTACAGCAGTAAGTCAGCATAGTTTGGTCATGCAGTCATAATATATAAATGGAAAATAAATATTTACATCCTGTCATCTTCATCCATCTTGTTGTATTCCCTGACTTTACTGTCATGGCTGTACCACTGCCCAGAGCCCACTGTCATGATATTGCCATGTCAGGCATGTGTGTTGTTTTTTTCAGTCCAGTACTCAGTACATGAATGCATGTATGAACATATTCCTGCAGAGGGCACAGCTTCTCTGTAGCATTTCTCCATCATTGAACATTATGTCCATCACTGGCAGCAAATGCAGCTTTCTACTATACATGTATTTTTTCATCTACACATAACTGACAGTATTGGCTCGGTTTACTCTTGTGTTTACGAGTGTTATTGTTGTAAACAAGCCTTTAAAAACAACAAAAAACATTAACCGGTGATAGCAGGCTCTAATCTTGTATTTTGAATTTTTTATGGTAGAACCCTTTTGTTTGCATTTTGCAAAGCACACAAACATGCCTGCGTCCTTCAGAATGATTCTCATCTCATATTTCTGGATGGATCGTTCATGATCCAAAACATCTTTTCTTGCATAGTTCATTTTTCTTTAAACAAGATATAAACTAAGCTGCTTTGACTGGAGAGGAAGTGCCCTCCAAAGTAAAGGGATAATAACGTGGTCACATTTTTCTTGAAGTCTCCCTGATTGGCTCCTGAAGAGTAAACCCAACATTCCGCAGTGGTTTCGCAGCAGCAGCTTTTCCACGGCCGACTGTGGTCATTCTCTCACCTGGAGTCCCTGCACACACTCAAAGTTCACACTGCCTGCAACACTGAACTCATTTGAGGACTGATCATCGACTGGACTGGGATCAGTGGAAACATGTTTGCGTCAACTGCGATTGTCATCACCTTGCTGTGTTTCTGCTCGCTCCATCCTACTTTTGGACAGGTGAGTGAGTGCAATGTCACAGGATAACGAGATAATCAATGAATTACTGGTTGAAAGCATTCTATCTATTGAATTGATTCATTGATTACAATATGCCTCTTGATAACTATCGTGAATGGCTTTAAAGGCAAAAACTGCTCAAATCTGAGTAACCTCTCTCCTCTTAAATACACAATCGGTCCTACTGTGAATGTCCCTGCTCGGCATCACATAGGACATTTTTGACATTAGGCAAACCTTGAGTCACCTTCACTTTGCATGCAAGCTTCAGGAAAAAGACCCCAGAGGCTCCACTGAATTAATAAATAAATCTATACCATGCTTCACTGCAATCCTGCTAAACGTTCCCAAAAAGCTGCATCAGTCTGTGAATAACTCTCTTTTGGCCTTGAATGTGTTTGTCTTTGTGTGTCATGGTTTAGGTCTTGTATGTGTATGTTGGCTAAAGTTGCATTTCTGTTTTGTTACGTTTTAAATAATTCAAAAAATCAGGCTGGTACTGTACTGTTATCCAGTGCTCCAGTAGTGCATGCCTCCTACACACTGTCACCCAGTTAACATGAAGCCATGAGAAATGTCACTTAGCACAGGCAGAAAGAGGCCTTTGACAGCCACACTATAAACACCAGCCTCCCCCCGACCGACTGAAGTCTCTCCAAACCCCAGTTCTGTCCAAATCAGAAAGGTGTTTTCAACAAATATTGACTCTTCTTACATAACTCTGGCTGGACGAAAACACTAATTGGTTGTCTGAAAACATGCATGAGAGGACAGGGCAGATAAAAAACAAGTCAGTGCCACTCCTTCGCCCCTCCGGGCCAATAGAAAGGGAGGTTGTAACACAGGTGATGTTTATGCTGAGGGCGTTTATATGCAACTGACTCACCCCGAACCCCTAAATCCACCACATCATAAAGAGTAAGCGATTACCCATAATGCAAGCTAAACAGATTTTGCTGATTTCACCCCCCTAAAGTGGCACATGGCAGTTACATAACTTTATGTAATGAAGATTTTTAACCCTCACACAGGGCCACACCTAAAAACCACATCACAAGAATAGTAAACTGGTTACTTTCAGAGAGAGTTCCTGTGTTTATGACTAAGTTACAGTATCTAGCTTTGAGGAGGAGGTTCTTGCTTGCAAATACTTACAGTGGCCAAACATACTCTGATCCTGCTGCATTTACTGCCTCATATAACAGCCCAGCCTCTGTGCTGCACAGGTCTTCAAGTGCACCCCCTTCAGCAAACTTTTATTTGTTTACATGCAGTGGAGCTAACTCTGATTTTTAATTAGGTACACCACCAAAGTCACTAAGTTTTGGTAATAACAGTGATTTTATTTCATACTATACTTTTAACAACACCATCTACTTGCACACTTAAATTAATAGATTAAGAGAGAAGATAGGCGTTTGAGGTGATCAGAGTGTTTTTCCCTCCCAGCAAAATTCAAGTATGCACACATTTCAATTGTAGACAGATGTGTACAAGTGCAACATAATGACTGAGTGCAATGAAAAGGGGAATGTGTGGTTACCATAGAAAACCTTTTAGAGGTAAGTACATTTGTCTGGCTCAGACACCATTAAAAGAATAAAGATCTTTTGATTGTAAAAAAAAAAATCTTTAGCATTCTTTTGAGTCCTGTGAATGAATGGAAAGGTTTGAATGAATGGAAAGTTAGTTCTTGGGCTAATACATCAATGACATCACTGGCTTGTGGTCCTGTGGTCTCTTTTTCATGTTGACAAATATTTATTTTCAACTTACCTGAGCCAGAGGAGTAGCTTTTCTGTATTCATAAATTCAGCAAAAACAGTATTCCAAAAGTTTTAACACATTTGTAGCTTTCAAGATCCACATAGTAACACTATGTGTAGTGCAATACGCTCGTGAATGCTCCTCAATCTCCCCTTATCAAAGTGACTGAATGAAAGTACTGACAATCATGTGGCTACACTTTTATTTAACACATAACAAAGAAAACAATCTCTATATTTGTTTCACTCAACATAACATAGATTTTTGTGATCTTGTCAGTAAATTATAGCTTTGGACAAGTTGTGAAATATTAATCAACACTGAATGAAATTACTCATCTTCTCTGTTTTGTTCCAGGACTGTCCTAGTAGACAGGAAATACAAGGCTCTCTGAAGCAGGTCCAGAAGCTTCTCTCAGCCCATGAAGCTTCGTACTTGCAGAGTCTTCGCAACCTGAAGAAGAAAATAAACCTGTTGCAGAGCAACGCAGGGAAGCAGACCACAAGAGCCATCAACAGTAGGCAAAACCCTCAGAAAGACAGATTTATTCAAATGTTGAAATATCTGCCATTCACCTTCTACTTTTCCAACAGGTACCTGCCCAAAACTGGAGGCCCCCATCAATGGAAGGAAACTTGGCAAGTCACACAGCGTGGGCCACGAGCTTCACTTTCTGTGTGACCCTGGTTACGAACTTGTGGGAACAGAGAGCAGGGTTTGTCAGGAAAGCCTGACCTGGAGCGGCCAGCAGACGACCTGCCGAGGCAAGAGACCAGCACTGATATTCTGCTACTACCTGGCCTCACTGTGACGGTCACTTTCTCCACTGCCTCCTCCTCATCCTCTTCCCACCAGAGTCTCTCCTCTTCCTCACCCTGACCATCACTCACCCTGTTATCTAACCCTCCGATCACTTTTACAGCCCTGTCATCGTCCTCTTTGTAACCTTCCCCTCTCCTGCTCTCTATTGCTATTCCTCTTTTTGTGCATTATGCGTGTCGCCAACATTTTTCTATGTAGAGATACATTTCATATGTGGCCCATGATCATATTTCCTCTTTATGTACTTTGGTCATTGTCCAGGGAGCTTATTGAATGCTGTGACATGCGATATTCCAACCTCTATCTCCTCTGACAGCTCGCCGACTTTAAGATAACAGCTCAAAGGTTGTTTGATCCAGACAACACTAACATTAACTCATCTTCTCCATTTTGTCCTCATTCCCTCTCTAACATACATGATGTCATGTTCTCTTATCTTTAAGCATCAAAGATATTTGGTTGCATATGTCTTTGTATGTCTAGAAGGTTCGAATGTAGCGATGGAGTTTCCTTGTATAACCTTCCTCTCTGTCTTTTCCTGCAGACATCAATGAGTGTGCGTCCTCTCCGTGCATGAATGGTGGGACATGTGTGGATGAAGTGAACCAGTTCTCTTGTGTCTGTGCCAAAGGCTGGTCTGGAGCCACCTGTCAGAGTCCCGTGCCAACATGTAGGTATAATACACAACATGTTGAAGATGTAGTTTTACCTCACCATCTTACTGTTGTTCACTTATAGATAACAAGCTATACTTCACATACCTGGATCTTGGGTTGCACCACATGGTTTTGTTTTTTTTTCTCTGTTTATTTAATATTTCCATGCCAACATACAGTTTGTTACTGTAGGTAACACTCAGCCTAATGAGCCAGTGTGTGAGGAGTTTAAAAGCTTTGCACCTATGCATGTATGGTGACAAATCAGGTCAGACATGGAGACTATGGTCCAACTGATGCTGGATTTTTAACACTGATGTCAATATTTGAGAGTTTTAAAGTTCTGATAATGTCCAAAAATTGAATGGGACATTTTACAGTTGAAGAATAAACTTGTCAGTGTTTTCTAGTGGACAAACTATGTAATGGAGACACTGTTGAATTTACACATGGAGAGTAGCTACATATTGACGCTCACAATATTTTATAGGACTGACAAAAGACAGCTTTTCTGCCCTGTCAAAGCAAAACGTCAGAGCTTCATGTTGAGATAAAATCCAGTCACTCTCCTCCTAAATTCCATTTGGTACTTGTTGTTGTGACTGACACTGTCCAACATCACACATCAACAATGTCTGTCACACATTGTCCATTAATGATTGACTGAATGAATGCATGAATGAATGAATGAATGAATGGTTGACTGAATGAATGAATGAATGAATGAATGAATGAATGAATGGTTGACTGAATGAATGAATGAACGCTGCTGAGCTCCAGGGAAGACACAGAGCTACTGCTTACTTTTCGTCTTTCCTGTCTTCCTCATTCAGTCTTTGTCACCATGACAAACACCTCCGCAGCCACCGCTGCTGCTGCTACCTTGCCTGCTGCCACCACTGGGCCCTTTGTTCGTCCATCACGTTGCACTATAGTGCAGGGGACCACCCACTGCACCTGTGAACCCGGATACACCATCTCTGGCAGGGACAGCAACACTTGCACTGGTATTACTAATAGATGCCCTGTAACTAAATCAAATATACACATGCATGTGTACATGCAAGATGTTAACTGTGTGTGATTTTCAATTCAGATATAGATGAATGTGAGCTGTTCCATAATGGCCAGGCTGGGAAACTGTGTTTACATGCTTGTGTTAACACCCCTGGGGGCTACCGCTGTTCCTGTCCTGTCGGATACAATTCAACCCGCGATGGACGCAGCTGTAAAGGTGCACTTATTATTATTTATTTTTCTGTGTTTTGTTTTGCTTTCATTTTCTTAATTTTCAAGTATCTGCATTCAACATTACATGAAGTATTCCACAAGATGTTTTCTGTTCTGCCAAATGCCACAGTGCAACCAACACCGCTAATCTAGTGTCCCATTTTTATATATAACACACTTGCTATATACTGTGTTGCTTAGACTGCATGTAATAGAAACCCTATTATGTTGCATATTTAACTGCAAGTTTCATCAAAAATGGGTCCTTTCAACATGGCTCCAGAGAATGTAATTCTAGTACAGTATTATGATGATGATGATTCCCAGCTAACCTTTCTGTTTGAATAAATGTCCCACTGTGTTGATGTTTCCTCACAGACATTGATGAGTGTGCCACCAGACAGAACAACTGCACAAAGGACCAGGTGTGCATTAACACGTACGATGGTTTCCAGTGTGTCCGTGTGGACTGCCCCAAAATCGCTCATGCAACATATGTCAAGACGTCACCTATGTGAGCATTATCCTTTTTTACATCCAAGTTCACTTCCCATTGTACAGATAAGATTTAATTTGAGATGCACAGTAACATGAAGTCTTAGACCAAATGAAAACCTTGACGGTATAATGAGTTTGATTCCATAGATGAACTCTTTCAGCTGCATCTTCCTCAGTTTTCACTTCTTTTCCCAGGCGTTGTGAACGTAACCCCTGTCCTGTGGACAACAAGGCATGTTCTCAGGCCCCGAACTCCTTCTCCTACCATTACCTGGCTGTCGTGTCCAACCTGTCAGCTCCTCGCGTCATGTTCAGGGTCTCAGCATTACGTCCTGTGGGTGACACACTTCGCTTCTCCCTGCTGGGGGGAAAGCAAGCTCGGCGCCACTTCACGGTCCAGCGTTCAGACCGTCTGACAGGTCAGCTGATGCTGGTGAGCCCCGTGCAGGGTCCTGCCGCGCTGGAGGCGGAAGTGGAGATGAGCGAGCTGGAGAGACGAGTCCAGCTGGGGAGGTACATCACCAAAGTCACCATGTTTGTTTCCCAGTATGAGTTCTAGACAGGGAGGGATGAAAGTGGAAACACACTTCTTTAACACACTGTGATAATCTGATGTATCGTGGTGACCATCTGTAAAGTCGCCTGTACTGTTAAAAGTAAAGGAGTTGCTGCAGCCAGGTCTCAAAACTGTATGAAAGAAAGCATGAAGCAGCATATTGACTCTTGAGTGACAGATGGATTAACACCTGTCTTGTGCAATAAATGTTTTAGAATATGGGTTCTTCAGGGAAGTTGGTAATAAGCTGTAGAAGTGCAAATTGAGTGATGTGTGTTTGGGTGACTTAACTATAAGAACAAGAGTTTTGTATGGATTAACTAAAACATATTTATTGCACAAAGATAGAAATGAGTGTAGGAGACATAAAAGGTGAATGATGTAGCAAACAGTAAAACAGCATTCAACTGGAGGAACCAGAAAATATGTAGGCAGCCCACCCTGAAAGAAAGTGCTATTTTTGTAAATGACAGTCCCGCTATGTTGACATTTATGTTATGTGTATTGGACATGTAATCATGACGTGTGAAGATTGTCTGTTACTCTTCACTTTTTTTTAATAACTATATTCTGGTTTGAGTACAGCTATAATAGTTTTGCCTCCAATGCAATCATTAAAACATCATGTAAACCCTAAAAAGTTTGGTCTTTTGTTTGCAAATGCATAAAATGTTGAAAAAACGGCACTCTCTACCTTCTGAAATATGCAGTAAGAGCAGTCTGGTATATATATATATACAGTATATATGAGCAGTGATATATGTGAGCAGCGGTTGTTTGGGAAACACTTGAGTTCTCGCAGCACAGAGCAGTGCTGTTCAGCAGCTGACAGCCAAAGACAGGCTGCTCAAAGAGCCACTGTGTTCTTGCAGTGTAGGAATAACTTTAACTTTTAAATTTGCAAAACAAGTACACACAGAAAAATGCACATGTCACATGCAAGTTATGCATGTGTGATAATTTCCCTTTCATGAGGTGTTTATTTTGGAAAAATAGTGGCGAGAAGCGTGATGAAATATGTCACCTCCGTGCTCCACTAGCCGTCTCTCTCTACTCCTTGGTGTTATACAACTCTCTGAAAAAAGATACCACACAAAAGTACGTGTGTGGATAGTGAGGCACAGTGTAGCTTCAGCGGAGACAAACAAGATGTCTTTAGTTGCAGAAGGGGCTCCACACTGTGGCTGAGGCTCACTGATGACACCACCGAGGGGCGCGGGGGGAGCTTTAGCCACGGGATCCTAAAACGAAATTGCACGCTGTGTGAAGAAAAAAGATGGAGAGAGATAGGGAGGCAGACAGAGAGTGAAGGCTGAATAGAGAAGGCTGAATAGAAGACGAGTCACAGTAGTCAGTCAGTCACTGGCTGAGGGGTGCAGGCGGAATTAAGAAGTGCTGTCTTTATTACTGCTGCAGAATAGACCTCTCACCATCTTAATGGAAGAATAAGCAAAGGGAAAGGTGAATGGGAGGCCGCCCTTATGTCTGTCCCTCATGGAGAGGTGATGATTCAGTATCCAAAGTTCAACCACACTCCTGTCCCCCATAGCTCTCATCCCAGAACCCAAATAAAACCCTCCTCTACTCATCTACAGCTTATTCGTTCTGTGTTTTACCTCTGCATTGCTTGTTGCGAGGTCCAGCCTGGTGCACAACAACCACATACACAAATATATACAAACTGGGCTCTGAGAAAGTGTGAGAGCTGTTTCACTTTTCACCTCACAATCCTCTCTTTTCCTCCCCACCTCTACCGTATCATATTACATTCTCCTTCTCGTCCTTCCATCCCCACTGCTCCATCCCCTCCACCCTTTCTCTACAGCTCTCACCAATGTGGCTGAGTCACACCGTGCAGATAAAAACCCCTCCTAATGAGTGCTGGCAGTGTGTATGGGACTGAAATCAATATCCTGATCTCAGTCTGGTTGTGAGGTATGGTCATTAGAAACCAGAACACTCTCTTTGACGGCAGGCTGGGTTATCGCTGGTACTGACTTTTGAAAGGGAATACCTCGGTTTCGTCTGAACTTTAATGGAACAAAGGAGAGTGTGACTGGGTCCGCGGAGGCTCCAGAGAGTGCAGACAGGATTCCACAGTCAGTTTGGCTCAGGGCCATTCAATGTGGGCATGCAGGTGAGGGGAGGAGGAAGGGAGAGGGGATAACAGGCATGCCAGTAGTGCCCACAGTTGTTGTGGTCAGGGAAGCTGAACTTCCCTGTGCTGCAGGTCAGTACAGTACTGCCTTGTCTAATCCTAAATTAGACACCTGATCTGCTCTTGCACCATTAAGACATTGATGCTTTGGTCTTCTCTCTTTTTAACCCCTCTCTCTCTTTCTGTGCATGCTCAGCTATTGTCCAGTCAACAAGCACGTCAATAAGTACTTTTATTGTTGTGTTTATGAGTCTTTGCAAAAGAAAACCTGTGAATGTTCATGTGCATTTTCAAACTATGGTGTTACACTGCCCCCTGCTGCCCTTAGGGTAGACAAGCTGCACACTCACTGTTAACAGTGAAGCCATAAGCCAAACATTGTTCTTTCCCCAACAGCTGCTTTTACTTTCAAATGGATTTGCTGGTTTCTTCAGCTTGGTGTGTATTGTACAGTTGTACTGTACTTTTATTTCTGAGGTCAGCCTCAGTTGGGGTTATTTGTTAGAGCACATGGGCTCAGACTTGTAAGACTGATATACTTATATTGGTCTGATGCCGTTTTGGCAACAAACAAAAAAAATGTTGCTGAATATATTGAGTTTATGAAAGATACAATGTAATCATTAAGAATCTGAAAAACCTAATAAATGACCCATGCTCTTTCAGAGTACAAGATTTCCACTGAAAAGGATTTGAAAGTTCTGTGCTCCACACATCACACCATAAGAAATTAGAAACATGAAGCTTGAAGATGAGACATCACAGGACAGGAACATTGTGACAAAGTGATGCAAAACTTTGATTCTGTCAACTGAAGCCAACTTAATCTAGTCACGATGAGTTAGTATGAGGAGTATGACCATTTTCTTTCACATACAGCTTTGTTAGAGTTTGTGACTCAAAATGACTGTCACTGTCAGCAGCTAAAGTTGACAGATGCATTTTGGACTGATCTGATTAAGAAAATGATCAGACAAAGCAAAAAGGAGAAATGCTCACTTCTTGTTTTGCATTTTTGGTGCCAAATTTGATGAGTTTTAACATCACAGCCAAATGGTTTTAATCAGAAATCTGTTGATAAGCAATAATAAAGGCATCTCAAAGAATTGCTTACTACAGTGCAGTTAAAACCTACTGGGAGACGGATACCTTTTTATGGTTTTAGCTGTACTCCATACTTTCAAACAATGACTATTACGGAAGGCAGAATGCCAAATATCCTAACTGTGAATCTAACACACCTTCAAATTAAAGATGAGAGTCAGAACTTTAAAATCAGTGTTACTTTTTAAATCCATGAGCTGAAGTACAAAGACAATACAACAAGGAAGGCGTCAATGTCATAATGCTTTCTGACTGCGTTGTATTTGTCAAGGGGTATGCCAGACTCTGTGTAGTAGTAATTCTTGGGGTGTAATCCTTTTTCACAGAGGACATTTAGACATGTCACAATATTACAGTCACAGATGTAAATAATAAAATGAATGATGGCTGAATTCCATTTAGCTGCTTTAGTTTCAGGGTCCTAGTATTGTGCATGCTGGTTTACTGGGACACTCGGATAGTACAGAGCCACCTGTGACTTTTCCTACTGAGACAAGTCCAAATGCTCTGCTGTGAAAAAGGTCTATTGGGAAGGGAAACGAACACTTCACAGAAAAGCTGTTGAAAAACACAAAAATATGGTTCCAACAATGACTACAAAGGTTAATGAACGCTTCTGTGGCGGCCTCAACATTTATTACCAGATGGATTCTTTTGTGCACTTTGTGCAAAGCAAATTCCCCTAGGGGCAATAAAGGTTTCATTCATTCAATCGCTTTGACGTGTTCCTGTTTAGCAGTAATATTTTCTCTCCATTGATTATTATTAGGCCACTATTATCAAACAGGTCATATCAGCTTTTGTTGTGTGAATAATGTTGTGATTATTTTGGCTCAGAATGTGAACAAGAATGTGTATTAAGAATTGCATTCTCACAGTTACACCATCCTTTTTCAAAGCAATTTGTTCTGGGAAATTGTCTGCGTGCTAGAGATGCTTTGAATATTTAATAGGCCCAATTAACACAGACTTGTAGAGGAGCACCTGATGTCCATGAAGCTCTGTTTTGTGCATGTTTAGAGGACGAGTCCGTTAAGTTCATGGGTAAATATGAGATACAAGTTGGCTCATTATTTTGCACTCTTTCATTTTTATCTCTGAGGCTATTTTGGTAGGAGGAAACATTTTGGCTTGCAGCTTCAATTCTTTAAACATGTTCACAATCACAAATAAACCTTCATTCACAGGTCTTGGAGCGACTGTAGACATCAATTTTAATGGATGTTGGCGTGGCTGCACTGCACGCAAGAAGGGCTCATACTGATCTCTATTTATAGTTTCATAAACTACTTGAAGAATGACATAAATTTAACTTATTGTTGTCCTCATTGATGAAATCTTTCATTTTTTTAAATAAATTTTAACTTATCAGCATCATTGTTCTCTTATCATCAGTTTGTAATGTCTAAGAAACTCTGCAGGAGTTCACACCAAATAACTAATGTTACTTTTTGATGGAGGATCACATCGCAGCCCCTATACAATTACTTACGACGTGAGAGAAGGTACATCAATTGAGTCTGTCTGAACAAAGCCCTGATAATGAAACAAAGTCACACCACAACATCAGTGAGACACCTAATGACTGAACCCTGCTGGGACTTTATTTAAACGCATTTTTTTTTGTGGTCTGAGGTCTGGCTTTATTCAGCAGCATCGTGGTGCCACATAGTACTCAATGTCAGATCAAGTGTGAGCTCTACACGTGCCTTTGTGTCAGAACATGCCCACCCATGAGACGAAGGTTGAAGGTGATGATTGCGAGGGGCAAATCAATAGTCGGGTGTGAACTTTTGTGAAGCTCTTCTGCTTCCAGCGGAGTTTGTGACAAGTTACAAGCTTCAGTAAAATAACAAAACAGACAATAATCATAAATAGTTTGTAATATAAAGAATAAGCTCACATCAATGAGCATTTTATCAAAAAACATCAGACAATTTGTTCATGAATACTGAAAATTGTACACAGTGTATTAAGTGTGATGACAGAGAACAGAGGTATTGATCGGTAAGGACACCTAACTTTCATACAGCAGCAGTCAAGCTGACACCCTTTCAAATGGACTGATCTATTCTTTGGGGTGTTAGACCATAGTTGCACAGAGACAATGTGACAAAGTCCCACGGTTCTACACAGACAACATGCACACATATATTTTTGGAAGAGATGTATAGCATAGTAGCATTTGGAGCTGTAAGCTTGTGACGTCAAGATGCTATTGGGCCACTTGTTACTGAGCTGCTCTATAAAAGACAACAACACACTGTTCAGCTGGTAGGTGACTGGCAGACAGAGGAACAGCATGGACAGGTGAGATAAAATGATACAGAAATCCATACACACAGGACACGTGCAGAAGCTGAAGAAAGGTTAGTGAGCTATAACAAAGAGGTGAGTGTGTGTATGTGTGTGTGTGTGCGTGTGTGAGAGAGATAGAGAGACCAGCAGGCACATGTAAGGCAGGCTTTGTAAGTGTTTTTGCAGAGACTTTCAAGTTAATCCCATTGTACTTGTATTGTTTCTTTTTCTATTTCTATTTATTCAATTTGATATATGCATTGTTTATTTTCGATTTGAACACACTGTAAAACTGTTTTATTATATTATAATATTACCAGCAGCCGAAAGAAATACATATGCTTAATTTGTAATTTTGATAACTCCATATTATGCAACTAAAGCAAAATATGTTTTCAGGGAGCTCTGCGGGAGTGAGACTCAGCTCAGCACTATGATTGAATATCAGCATGAGCAAATGCAGAAATCTGCATATAACATGGCATCAAAAAACATGTCTTATGGTGTCCAACTGCAGGCATCAACACTTCCCGCCACTGTTCAGTCTCCCTCTGTGTAGTCATAATTGTGTGTTCATTGGGTCAGTCATACTGTAGAGATTAGAGTCATTGTAACGCTTGTCGACGGAGCTCAGACAGATGTAATGAAATGCAAGGAATTGTATTCAGAGACTGCTGGACCATTGCATTGGAAGACACACAAGGTATGCAGTAATGTTCCTCTCTATCAACAGTATGAGGGCACTCTGTTAAAAGTAAGTACAGTATCAGACTCTTATTGTGTAATTCTCCACAAAATAACCAAATTAACCAACCAAAAAAGTTCAAAAGGCCAAATACTGTATTTGTACATATGTAAAACAGTTTATTGTACTAACAACTCTCAAACAGGATGTGTTTAATTATTATTTTGTGATGTAATTTTAAGATTTTTGTGGTGTGCATGGGATACAGCAGGTAATCTTTAATTGTGTTTTATTATATATAAATAATAATAATAATATATATATATATAATATATATATGGTCTTGTGCATATTCTCATGCAGTTGAAAAGGAAAACAGGAGGCAAGCATGGTTTGTAATGGTTGATTGAATCTTATGTTTCAAACCAATTTTATTATGAGTTCATGAATGAGTTTGACATTCTGTGTGCACGTGTTTAAGTTTAATCCTAATGTTAACTAATACTTTAACTAATACTAACTAACTAACTAACAATTTCTCCTTTTCTCTGTTTTTCTAAGGATGAAACAGTGTTTTGAAAAACTGAACTAAAGTCAAAGCGAATGTTTTGAATGCTTTGGAAGATCAGTGATTTTGTTGCTGTAAATAAACTGCTTAGACAACAAGTCACAATCTGCCATAATATTCAAAATGTACCACTCAGTAAAGATCACATTGGAAACTTCGTGTGGACTGCTATTTGAAAACAGACTGAGCTGTTTCTGACTTAACTAAAAGCTCCTGTTGTTTGTTTTCACAGTTATTTTGCCTTTATTATAAAAAATGATACTAATATGTCTTTGTGAAGATAATGCAGAGGTGTCCATTGATATACTAATATTCCTAATATGAAAATGTTGCAGAATAAAGTTGTTTCGTCCTATATCTCAGTTTGTTTAATTAATGCAGCTTGAGCATATTTAACAGCTGACTATTGCCAAAATGTTCACAATATTTTTTGTCTGAACCAAACTAAACGATGAGTATGCCACAGACTTGTTGTGTAATTACTAACTGCATGAGTATTTTACACATAAACTCCTACCTGATAGGTAGATGGAGGGAATCCTGTATTATCTGTATATCCATTTGGCTATGAGAAAAGATGTATGTGTATATGAATGATTTGAGACGACAGACCCTTACATATCATACAGCGAAGGTTTGCAAATAGGTTGTGCTGCCACTTACGGATACACACAACGGCCTCTGTCAGTTTGGAGTTTGTGGAAGTCATAAAATATTGTTGTTGGGGGTTTTTTTGCTCTGCATTTAATACGATTCAATTACATGTTATGTTTCAAAAAAAACTTTTAAATAATCCCACAGCACATTTGTTCACTTTGTTTATTATCCTAAGACCCAAGCTCTATCTTAATTTCTCTTTGCTATTTGGGCTTATTGGGACCTGATAAGTATAAAAATTAAGCATCATCTGTTGACATGATGTGGTTCTGCATACGGGGACAATTTTAAATTTCCATATAAGCAGAATTAAGTATTATGGTATAACCCAAAATGTGATGTCCACGCATGTGGATGCCAGGTCTTTGGAGGTTAAGTGAGTAATACTTAGTCTTATGCTGAATTGTCACTGGTTTTGATCTCTCTGCATGCTGATGAGGCTTTCCACAGACCACACCCAAAACTCAGCCCAAAGTCTCGGGCTCCTCCTCCTTGACTGCCCCTCAATTTCCATTCCCCCAAAAAAGCCACTCCAGTGTTATCCTGACTCCATGGTAGAGGTTCTGCCACATTAAAGTAAGTTGTGTGAACTGTTCGTGGTTATGAGAACTCACAATCAACGCATGCTGCTTGACGATAGCCGTTTCTTACGAGAGTTATGAAGCAGCACTTCTAGATAACGACGTCCAGCCTCATCCTCATGTTTTGTTTTTGCTGTTCGGACTGCTGGCTAACTGGCTAACTTTAGCTTAGCTGAAGTTATCTGGGAAACAGGCGACCAGACCAGCGTCTGAAATTTGGGAAACTTGTTTTAGAACATTTGGATAAAGCCGACATGCGTTTCTTATGGATAACGGTGCCTAACGCATTTACTTTGTTAAACAGTGGTAACGGTGGCTAGCTAAGATCACCTTGTTAACATGGTTCAAAATAAGTTTACTTAGCGTCACAGTACACTGGTGTTTTAAAATGCTATCTAACGTGATAACGTTACTGATGACGGTAACCTTTCTACGTGAACCTAAGTAGTCAAAGTTGAACAACTTTCCGTAACTGTTGACTTTACGAGGTTGATCCATGTCGTCTCACGTAAACGTTACTGTTAGTAACGTGCAATAACGTTAGCGTGAAGTTACTGAGTCACAACTGAGCAACATTGTTAACTACAACCTTACTTGATGATGTGATCCTACATCCAGTTTTTAGTTTTTAGGCGTACCAAAGTAAGTTAGTAGGATGCTGTGTTTAAAATGAAGTAACGTTAAGCAGAAGACGGGTCCATCCAGGTCCTAAATACTTCTGTTTTACGCAATACAACGTTCAGGGAAGCATCTCTCTGCTGATATTCTTGGAGGGAGACCTCGTTCAGTTTAGATGAAACGTTTGTATGTAGCGGCAGTAAAGCACTGTGTAAATAGTCTCAAAACTAAAATCTATGTGTCATATATATTTGTCAGGTCTTTTTCATGTAAAGCAGCTCCAGGATGTGTTGAGTTTGCATTGACAGTGTCTTAACATAATAAACACTCACACACTTGCATGCTGACAGCTCTTGTCTGCTATTATTGTTCTTCAACAGCACTGTCCACACCCTGAGTGTTTTTTAAGTTGTCAGAAAAAAAAGGAAAACAGGTAACTGGTCTTAAGTTTAAATATGTATGCAAAAAAGCACCATACAATGTAAACTGACTCAACTGAGGGCAAGGTGAAGCATTTATATATTGTAGCTCAAGGCAGGACAATATTATGATATATAATGTGAAACCATATGAATTTGTCAGAGATGTTGCCATACCATTTATACAGAGGTATCTGTCTCTTTATTATCTCGGGCTATAGGCCATTGTTGGCATGTATGCAATGAGCAGGGCTGCCCTTTATGCCAAAAAATATTTTACCGTGAGTATCTTGACTTGTCAGGTATTTCAATTTCTTGATTAGCTAAAATCAGACATTCCTCTCTGGTTGTTTTATCTATTAACAGTGTATCAATTGACTTTCCATAATATTTACTATATCGTAAATATTCTATATATTGATATTGTATTATTTATCCATATCACCCTCTCCTACTGTAGCTCACAGGATGAAACAAGGCTTTATCAGAATCAGAAACACTTTATTGATCCCCAGGGGGAAATTTGACAAATTATACGAAAGTTATGATAAAGGAATAAGGGAAGAAAGTAAGAAAGAAAACGAACAGGAGCAACTGTAACAGGCTGCATGCACGATCGGCGCATGCGCACGCATATACACATACTGTACAGGTTCTCCTCAGATACAGGATATAAAGTGGTTGTACAATATGGTCAACAACCGTTGCCTGCCTGTACAAAACGTGTGCTTGAGCTGCTTGGCTGGTTCATTGCATTATTATGTCAATCAATCTCATTATCATTCATAGCTATATTACATCCTTCAGCCATGAGATGTTGGAAAAAACCTTGACAGATGATTTCTATCCCCTCTAGTGGCCCAAAGATGATCCATACATAGCAGAGGACCACAGGAGAGCTCACACGGTGCAGAAGAAATGTCTCCCAAAGTGCCCGGTGGCCAAGGCAGAGGGGATTATTCTGCAGTGCAAGTAGCTGTCCGTGTGCGTCCCCTGCTGCCGAAAGAGCTTCTACACTGCCACGAGAGCTGTATCACCGTGGACTCGGAGCTGTGCCGGGTTACTCTGGGCCATGACCGACACTTTCTGTGCGACTACCTATTTGAAGAGACTTGCTGTCAAGAGGAGGTTTATTCTGTGTCTGTCCAGCCACTCATCGATGCCTTCTTTCAAGGTTTCAACGCTACAGTCTTTGCTTATGGGCAGACGGGCTCAGGAAAGACTTACACCATTGGAGAAGCTAATATTTGTAAGTTATTTATTTCATCTTTTCTTTCATTGTCCACTTTGGTTGTTGCCAGCTCAGTTAATCTTCTATTAATATGAAACAGGCTCGACGGGTTAGATCTTTTTGTATAATATGATTCAAAAGAAAACAAGACCAGATAGAAAGTACACATCAGTTGGATTTGTCAAACAAAGTATGCACTGTGCTCTAATCCAGTAAAATTAGCGTTTTAATTGTGTTTGTAGGTTCCTTTAGAGATGAGGAGCAGGGCATCATCCCCAGGGCTGTTGCAGATGTCTTCAAGCTGCTGGATGAAAATGACCTCTCAGACTTTTCTGTCCGAGTGTCCTATCTGGAGGTCTACAAAGAGGACTTCAAGGACTTACTGGAGGTGGAGACGGCCAGCAAGGACATCCACATCCGGGAGGATAAAGGCAACATTGGTATGAGATAGGCAGCCATTGTTGTCTTTGAGCATGTTTTTTTGGTTGTGATGAAATGTTATGCAACATTATACCTAATTTGAAATGGTTTGTGCATGTATATATCGGCATTTTATATTTTTGTCTGTGTGATTTCATAGTTTTGTGTGGCGTAAAGGAGTGCGAAGTGGAAGGTCTTGATGAGGTGTTGAGTTTACTAGAGTCAGGAAACACAGCCAGGCACACTGGTGCAACCCAGATGAATCCAAACTCCAGCCGGTCGCACACCATTTTTACCATGTACATGGACCAGCGTCGGGGAAGCTCTCGCCTTTATGGGACTGCTACCAGTTCTGGACCACAAATGTTGTCTTCCAAGTTCCACTTTGTGGACCTGGCAGGGTCAGAGCGCATCTTAAGGACGGGAAACACTGGAGAGAGACTGAAAGAGAGTATCCAGATTAACAGCGGCCTTCTGGCTCTGGGAAATGTCATTGGGGCGTTGGGGGACCCCAAGAGGAAAGGCTCTCACATACCATACAGAGATTCTAAAATCACAAGGTACATTTTCAATAAGTTCATGAGATATTGTAGCACACCATTCTAATAGACATTGGTGTAAAATGTCTTTTTGGTTTAATTTATATAACCCTTGTTTCACCTAGGATCTTAAAAGACTCTTTGGGAGGAAATTCCAAAACACTGATGATTGCCTGCATCAGCCCGTCCTCCTCAGACTTTGATGAGAGTCTGAATACACTAAACTACGCCACGAGGGCCAGAAACATTCAGAACCAAGCGACAGTCAACTGCAAGCGCGAGCCAGATCGAGTGGAAGGGCTGGAGCAACAAATCAAGGCCCTACGCAGAGCCCTTGAAAATCGCCAGCGTTCAGAGACCCGCATCATTTCTCACGCTGATCCACACAGGAGGCCTCGGCTTGGAGAAGGAGAGATCAGCAGACTGCAAGCCCAGAGTGCTCACTACAGGACGTGCACTGACACTGCGTACAGGTTAAAGCACATTCATTGATCAAGTTAAATTTGGTCTGCATGATTTTTTATGTGCTCTATTCTGTCGTTAATCCTCCATTTGGTCTATTTGTGCAAGCCACCACCATAATATGAACCATCCTAACGCCACATGAACCAAATTTAATCAGCTCAATTCGAGAACAAGTCATGCTTGGAGACACGTTTTTGAGTTTACACTGGTTTGTTAGCTTGAGGAACCAAGAGGAATACATGACACACTCGCTGGCAAACAACAGAGTTTGTTACCATGAAGCTATAGGTGGTATCGTCTGTATGAGGCTTCATTCAATCCCATCCTGAGTGTGAGATGTGTGTTTAGGCTTAAGTAGCATCAGTGATTCCTTCCTTCAAATGTTCTATTACTAATATATCACAGGTTGCTGCGGGAGCTGCAGAGTGAAGGGGCTTTGACTGCAGAACAGAGTCTGAGAGTGAAGGAGTGGCTGTGCTCAGTGGAGGAGGAACGGAGCGGACTGACCACTGCCTCAGGACCAGACAGCGGCATCGAGAACAGCTCCACTGAGGACAGTGTTGCATTAAGGAGAGGAAGGCCTTCTGTGAGGAACCAGGTGTGTCTCTTTCACACGCCACAAAAAAATTGAATGTGTCAGTCTAAATTTAGGAATTTCAGGTATGCACTGATATGTCCATAAATGTGTGTTATAAATATTACCCAGGATTCGGAGGTTGCGGAGGAGAGGTGGAGTCACGAGCATGAAAGTGAGAAAGATGGAGATAAAGAGGATAGTATTGTCCAGCTTCAAGCACAGATCCAGCGGTTGGAGAGAGAGAACACAGATTTTTTAGCGGCCCTGGAGGACGCTATGGAGCAATACAAGCAGCAGGTGAGATGCAGTGGAATTCTAATATTGTTTTTCCATTAGTGCAGTGTTTCACAGTTAATTCATGGTACGCCACATTCATTGATTCATTTGCATTGTCACAGCAGGGTTAACCAAGCAGTGGCCTGCTGTAATATGGGCCAACTTTGGACCCAAGCTGTGTCAACATCACATTACACTGATTTTCAACACGTTGCTTTCGTTGTCTTAGATGATATGTTACTTATTTGATTGCTCTCCTCCTGCCTCAGAGTGATAAGCTGCAGGAGCAACAGGACTTGATAGCTGAGCTGCAGTGTCATCTGTCTGCTCCAGGGCTGATGGGCCTGGGCCTTAACTTGAGGTCGCGGCCACACACTGCCCCCATGGGCTCCATGCAACACAGTCAGAATGGAGGCACGTACAGACAGGTAACCAAGTGGTAGAGCAAGCTTTTCAACTTGTGGTGTTGTGTAGATATAAAAGTTAAAATGTGGTAAGAAATGGAGGTGCATGGTCTTTAATGTTATAGAAAGGTTATAGGAAAAGGTCCATACAGTGACAAAGAACAGAGTATGTCGTAGCCTGCTTGTTTGTAGATCTGTGGGTCTATCTGTGTGGGTACAGGTCAGTCCCGTGGGCTATCTCGGTAAAGGGCCTTGTGGTGATCAGGATGGTGGCCTCTATGAGGAGCAGGAGATCCTAGGAGGAGCAGAAATGCAGGACACGGAAGAAGAGGGCAGTCATTCCAACCTCATCCGGGAGAGGCGCAAGTATGTTGTGTTTATGGAAATGATCGCTTGCAGCTTACATATTGTGTGTGAGTGTTAATAATACTGCACACATTACAGACTGATCATGTACAGACAGTGTCATTGTACATTTGCTCATGTTATGTGTGAAATCTATATAATGTAATGCTTATGATTCTGTCAGGCATGTGAACCTGACCTGGACCAAGAGGGACGTGCTGTCAGGAGGACTGGCAGCTGGTGGTCGAGGGCTCATATCTCTGTTGCATGACCAGCACCCCTGTTTAGCCAGAAAAGCATGTAAGTCTAACAACCTTAGAAATAGATTCATTTTTGCACAAATGTTGTTTACACATTCACAATATTTTTCTAGAACTACCCTATTTTTCCACACATTAGCAAATTATATCAGTTTGCACAAATCCAATTTGTGATATGTTTGCATGTTCACACATTGAGAAGCATTCACACCCCCCGAACATTTCCTATGCTTAAACCTTTTAGGATCCTTTTTGACCCACGCTCTCCGGTTTTGCACCCTGTCTTTGTGAAGAAGTTGCTTTGTTTCACCAACGCACAAATCTAGAAACTTTCCACTGTATCTCACCACACAGTGATGCTCAGCTGATGTTTAGGCCTGCAGTCTTCTGGTGAACTGAGCATGTCGGTTTCCAGGTTTGAGAAACACTGGACAACACCCTACTGACCTCTTGTGTACTATCTCTCAAATCTCTGTGTAGCCAACTCCAGTACCGGGGAGGTATCTGTGCGTGAAAGTCTGAAAAGTTTTGAAGGCGTTTCAGAGTGGGGACTTCTTCAGGCACAGCAGAAGATCAGGGAGCTGTCTGTCACCATCCGCATGAAGGAAGAACTCATCAAGGAGCTGGTCAAAACAGGTTTTGATCTCGTTACCCTTCCTTAGCTGCATCTTTTCCAAATAGAGGTTCTCTTCTGTGTTTGTAAATCAATTGTTTGTGGGCGTTCTTTTAGGTAAGGATGCTCAGGCCCTGAACAGGCAGTACAGCCATAAGATCACGGCTCTGGAGAGTGAAGCTCTGCAGGCTCGACAGGAGCTGCAAGAGGCCCAACGGCAGCTGCAGGATCTCGAGAGGCAAGAGAGAGAGATCAGCGCGACAGACAAGACCAGAGCACAGGAATGTCGCAGGAAGATAGCTGCTGCTCAGAGCAAAGTTCAGGTTTGGCTGTCACACCTCTGTATCCATGCCTAATAACAGACAGCTAGAGGTTGAGTGATGCTCATCTGTTTGGCATCTGAAAGAATATTTTTGTGCAGCTAAGCTACTATTTTAAACCCATAAAATAGTTCTTCCTTGATGACTGTTTCCCTCATATGTAATTAACAACAAAACACTTTATTGATATTCTTATAAATTCTGAAAAGGAAAATGTGTTTGTTCTTGCTTTAGGTTCTCCGTCAACGTCAGAGGGATACCGCTCGCCTCGCTAACCTTCCTGCCCAGAGTGAACGTCGTGTGTTAGAGCTGGAGCGAAGTGTTCAAAGTATGAGGACGCAGCAGGAGCAGCTGCAAAGGCGGCTGCGCCAGGAAAGTCAGCAGAAACGACGCCTAGAGACCGAGATGCAACGAAGAACTCACAGAGTCAAGGTATGTCAATAGTTACACATTGTCACATATTCTTCATAATCATAATCAGAAGCTCATTGAAGTCATTCTGTCAGTTAGACAGTTGTAAGGAACGGCTAGAAAGATTCTCTGAGTCTGACTGCTGTATCACTGTAAATGTACAGCAGAGGTTTGCCAAACCATATTCTGGTTTTAGTCATTGCTTCCTATGCTGAATGACTGACTTTAGAACCAAGCTAGTCTCAGTTTATCGCAAATGTTTTTTCATGTGCGGTTATTTGGAATAAGCAACAATTTAATTTCCAGCTCGCTGCAATTGTTTAAGTAAAATGTTTAGTGTCACCACCACCCATCTGAAGTCCAAATGTCTGGCAGTGGTTTAAAGGAAAACATGTCAGTATACAGTATGAAGGCCAAATTTCCAGAGATACTTTTGTTCTCTACTACTCCAGTAAGTTACCTTTTATCTTCCTTTCTTCCACCCCACCATGCCTTTTGTAGGAACTTGAGATAAAAAATGAGCAGCAGCAAAAGATCCTGAGAATAAAGACGGAGGAGATTGCTGCCTTCCAGAGGCAAAGACGCAGCGGCAGTAATGGCTCTGTCATCTCGTTGGAAGAGCAACAGGTGAGACAAGGACATTAGTCACACAATGGTTTGATCTAAAATGCAGCATCTATTTTTAATGTTAAGATTTTGTTATTTTGGTTGTGGCATTTTGTCACTCCCCAAGAGCCTCAGTTTTGTGTGTCTGTGTCTCTATTCCTGCATGATGTGTGGTCTTTTGTCTCTTGACTCCCTGAGAGCAGAAGATCGAGGAACAAAAACGCTGGCTGGATGAGGAAATGGAGCGGGTACTGGACCAGAGGAAGGGGCTGGAAGATCTGGAAAGAGAGCTCACTAAACGAGAGGAAATCCTGGCCAAGAAAGAAGCCCTGCTACAGGAACGCAGCGGACTGGAGACCAAGAGGCTCCGCTCCAGTCAGGTATCAACAACCACGAACAACTCAATTCAGTGACACAGGAAACTGGCAAATGCTGAAAATCTTTCCTCATCTTCCCTCCAGGCCCTGAGTAAAGACCTGGTGACGCTTACAGGACGTATTGAGTCACTTGAGCGAGAGTTGAGTGAGAGGAATGGTCTTCTTCGCAGCAGCAGTGCTCAAGACTCGCAACAGATCCGCCAAGAGATCTCCAACCTACGTCAAGAGAAAGATTCACTGCTTAAACAAAGAGTGGAGCTGGACGATAAGCTGCGGCAGGGTAACCTGCTCTCGCCTGAGGTCAGATATTACTTTGGGGTTCAAGCAGCAACAGTGTCCTCTGAACAATGGATAGGATTTGTTTTTGTGTTCTCACAGCACTGATAGCCGAACATACTTTATTATTTGAAAGCGATATTGCTGTGCTGCAAACACATATTAAGTTCTCACATGGCAATAATAGGAACTTTGACTAGAAAGCATTCGGCAAGCAGTAACAAGTCCTTGCTGAAACTGTAATATCACCCGCTTGTGACTGAAAGTTCATGTTCACAATCTAATAAAGTCCATCTGTTCTCTCTGATGTTTCTAGGAGGAGCGAACACTTTTCCAGTTTGACGAGGCAATCGAGGCTCTGGATGCAGCTATCGAGTACAAAAATGAGGCCATCACTCAGAGACAGAGGCAGCTGAGGGCTTCTGCCAGTATGCTCTCCCAGTGGGAGATGAACCTAATGGCCAAACTCAGTTACCTGTCTGCCTCTGAGACCAGAGCTCTGCTGTGCAAGTACTTCGACAAGGTCTGTGTAACGCTCAACCTGAGATTCACCAAAATGCTTTTCGACACATTAGCTAGTTGGTTACACTACACTGATAGAATTTAAACATCAATAACATTAAACAAAATTGCCATTAGTAATCTCAAGTAATGTTTCCTCCAGGTGGTGTCTCTGCGTGAGGAGGAGCGTAAGCTACAACTTGCCCTGGCTGAGCTGGAAATGCAACTAGATGAGCAGCAGAACCTGGTTCAGTGGTTGGAGAACGCCCTCGACCGCACACAACTCGACACAGATCGCCGGCTCACGCAGCAGCAGAAGGAACACGAGAGGAGTGTGCAGCTCTTACTGCAGCAGTGTCGAGGTGCGGATCACGTGGACTTTTTACCAAAACAATATATTATCTCTCACTAAACAACGGTTGCCTGCATGTGTTTTATGTGCTTTCACCACTTATAGTCCTCACTCATTGGTCTACACTGGATACATTTTAGGTTTACAGTTAGAATATCAATTGGATTAAAGTGAGGGTAACACTGAGGCCAAGTGAAGTTATTTACCATTTTTTGTTAGCATATCTTCTGTATTTTTTATTAGCTTATTTCCACAATCACCCATTAAAATTGATGGTATTTGCATAACCTCGTGTATGTCCTCCCCCCTCAGAGCAAATAGACGAGGGCCTGGCAGGAAGGCAGCGGCAGTTTGAGGGATGGATCCATAACCTCAGCAAGGAGCTGAACCACTACAAGGCGGCAAATCTAGAACTAAGCAACAAACTGAGGGAGCTCTGTGGTTCAGCCAGCCAGCCAAAGGAGCATGCTAAAGGTAAACCTATTATTAGCTGCAACTACTAATTATTTTCATTATCCATTAATGTTTTCATTATTTGATTAATTGATTACTAGTTTGGTCTATAAAATGGAAGAAAAGGAACGAAATCGTAAAATAAAAGGCCCCAAAAATCTTCCAAAGCTCATGGTGTAAGTAAAGTACAAGTACAGCAAAATTATTGCTTGAGTAAATGTACTTAGTTACTTTCCACCACAGCTGTTTAGTTTATATTAGTTTAAACAATAAGAGTAAGCTCAGACTAGTAGCACTCACGTCTGTAGGTAATACTCACTGTTGTCAGACATGTGTTGTCTTTCAGTTGTGGCGTCTGATGGTAAACCAGCAGTCATAGGCAGCATGGAGAAGCTGACCCGCGGCCCCGAGGACAGCCCAGGAGGCAGGGCAGCGCCTGACAAACCTCCCCGGTCCAGGGAGGAAATGCGTGAGCTGGTGAACACCCCTCTCCCGTCCACGTGGAGACGCTCTTCTCTCCCCACAGAGGAACCTGCCGTCATGGAGGAGTTATGGCTCCAAGCGGCTGGGGAAGTTCCCGCTAACCGTGTAGTTCAAACTGGTCTGGGGTCCTGGGGCGGACCGACATCCCTGCCTGTGGTCAAGTCTCGCAGAGAGTCCCGACGCTCCAGCCTCAACATCGGACCACTGACTTCAAACAATGCATTTATTGACGTACGGAAGAATCCTGTCTGAAAATGAAACTGGTTTCTGAAATATTTTGGCGTATTATTCGTCTGTAGTTTTTATATTTCAATTTTTGTACTTGTATATAAAGTTTTTTAACAAACAAGGACACCCACTGATTTTTAAGCACTTTCACTAAGATAATATGTTTCCATTTCATACAATAAGTGGTAGGTATGTGGTCTTACCAGCCATTAAAGTCAATAAGAGGTGAATCATTTGCATCATTTCAAAGTGAGATTCTCTTGCTCTCTAATCATGTAGTGTTTTTACCTTCAACAATATTTTAAATTAAAATGTTTTTGCCTTCCACACTCATCTGGCTTGTTTTTTCATTTCTATTCAAGTCGAGGCTCTTTTCTGGAAGGACTTTTATATGAAACTCTAATTTCTTCCACAACTTGTGACATAAGAATGGGGAAATTATTTCAGTCCTTTTGTCAGTAATCCTTTTTAAATCGATAGTCAGGTTGGATGTTATCACAGCTGATGTAGATGAGGCATGAAAAGCTGCTGTGAAATGTTAGAGTAGTGTGGGTTTAAGTGCAGCTGAGATCAGCAGGGCAGGGGTGCTTCTAGGAGGCCACAGCTGGCTGTTGAGCCCATTTATATGAGGGAAATTCACTCAGCACCCTAAACTTTACAAGGAGAAAAATGCAAGAGATCGCTAACACTGCAACCTTTTTATTCATGAAGATCATCAGTAATACTACCTGGAACATCAAGAACATGCGTCTGTTCATCCTTAATTTCTTCTGAAAGCCAACATTTCAGCTGATCTGACGATTGCTGACTAAAAACTATTTATATTCATTCTTAGTCTCACATTTTCAGATTCAGTGTGACTTACGCTTCCAGAAGATTTTATTATCTCTGATGTCCATCCATAACCTCACTTAGAGATCACAGAAAAAGATGCTCCTAATAACTACAGAACTTAATTGAGAATCATTGCGTTTAAAAATTTTCTTCTGTATCAAAGTAATCCAGTGATAGTTGTCTGTATATCCATGGGTACTTTGCAAAAAGGAACTGCTTATAGCTAATTCTGCATACTTTTAATCATGTCAATTTGGCAAAATGTAAACAAATATAGCAAAAGAAAAAAAACAGGGCTGAAGTTGTGGCTCACATCTAACTTATTGACTCCATGGCAACATTATATTTTCTGTTTACATGCTCCAAAGCCCCCAAATTACAGGAACTGTAGTTCCAAAAATATCCTATAAGAAAAAAGGATAGTAATAGGAATGACAAAATATTTCTTTAACTGGTCCCTACATTGGAGTAACTGTTACAGGGAAAATCATGTGTGAGATGTGTGAGGTGTTTTCACCATCTGAGCAGTAGAGGGCAGTATATCCTCAGTATTTCACAGGAGTCTGTAATATTTCTGGACTCATCCCCCACCCCCAGACTGAAACTTGGATTCTTTGCAAAAATTATTTCTTTAAAAACAAACCAGATTAAGAGGAAGTTCAAGTGTTATTGCTGATTTTTGATATTTAAAAGGAGCAGATTTAAAGGAGGGAGCAATTGAATTGAGCAATTGAATTCAGCTCAATGGGTACCGTAGATGGGGGTAAATGATAACACAAATGGAAAGAATATTTTGCAATAGATACATCTAATAATAAATCAAATATCAAAACAGGCCTGGCAGCGGGGAAATTGACAGAGATGATTCAGCTCATCTGAGAGGGGAAGGGCTAGTTTCAGGACTCTGGACATTCCTATGTAACAGAGGAGGTGGGGTACAGTGTATCTTGGGAGATTCATGTCCTAACTGCTTTGTGCTGTGCAGCATAGAAAACTAAACAATTGCTATTTAACTCACCAAAGTAAATCTGAGTTGTGCTGAGCTACATTTTCCTGTAATCTAGGGATGCATTGAATCCCACAAACACTGGGCAACTACAGACACTTAACACTTCATTAAACTTCATTGTTTCTCAAGGCCTATGATGCATGTACTATAGTCCTTCTCTCTTAAATAACCCTGTGGAGTTTTTAAACACTATGGTGCAGTAGAGCAAAACCTTAATGAGTGTGTTTGTGCCTTTTTCTGTCCCAGCCCAGGCATGAGAACACACAGACCTGATGCACATTTCTTACAGATGGCTATAATGCACATCATGAGCCAATGAAAGAGGAGAAGACCATGTGTAAATGCAGGTGGGCTTTGCTTATATTTGATAGGAAATGCACTCAACATGTTTGGCCTTAGAGATACACACGACACTGAATCTAGGGGGCGCCAAAGTCAGACAAATTCTCTATAGTGGCTTTAAGTATTGGGGAATAGATGACAACCCATCATCTCTTTCTTTAATCTTTACAGGTAATACCAGTATGTGCAGGAAACAAACTAGTTTAAGAAAAACACATCCACAAAACGGCCATCATCAACAATACGTCCTTGAAATTAAATGGAAATTACCTAAAACATTTAATGACATAAGACTAGGCCTAAAACACGCTGCACAGTTGAGCTATTGATGATGTAAAAATACAATAAAATGAATTAAATTGTGTTTTAACAGGTTATATTCCTCACAGACACAGAGTTATGAACACAGCAACTTCATTCGAAAAATAATTGACTCTGAACCGACAACATTATAAATCCTGTATGTGTGCCACACTACCGCACCCCCAAATCACTCACATACACACGCCGGGAGACCATATCCGATTGGTTATCAGCAGCTTGCCGTCGGCGTGACGTCAGCGCCGCCGCGGGGAGGAGGCATTTAGAAAAAAAGGCAGAGAGGAGGTGAGAGGAGATCACTGGAGGCTCCGTCAGGGGACACAACGCAGCCTCAGGACCTCGGACTGAAGGGAAACACACTTACACACTGCGGATGAAGGCCCACGTCTCTGCTCGTCTGACGGGAATCAGCGCATGAATCTGGGGGAAAAACACACCTCCTGATCACGGATACAAACACACAATTCAACAAGGATATCTCTCATCCACAGCCTGCCTCGGCAGACGGTTGTGGGATTTATCGATCTGATCCACGCGCTCACCTGTTTGTCAAGCCGAGGCTGCACAGAAACTCATGTGTCCTGCACATCTGGAGCCCGAATGATGCTACCGACCGCCGTCACCCCCACATGTGGATGTTTAAGTCTCCGTGGGCGCCGGAGGCATCTTGCACGATGTGAAAGTGAGTCTTTTGCATTCTGTGGTTTTGATTAGTTTCCACCAGCTCATATCATCTGCAGGCGTGTTTTAATGAATGCACCTCATTGTCAGCCTGCAGATGCACTGTCCTAAAATTTGACATATTTTAAGAACAGGACGTTATAGACGCTCCGCATTTATTCAACCGTTTTATATTCAGTTCTAATGTTTCAAATAGGGTTCACCGTCAAAGCCAGAACCAACAGATAAAGTCATAGTGGGCTATTATGTCCAGTTTACGTCGCCCATTAGAACGAACTCACATTTCTCGCATTAAAATCGCACATGGAGTAAAGCTACTCTGGTTTAACCTAGAAGACAGCTGTTTATTGTGACAGTGAAGCTCGAGTATACAGGCCTGTTCTGTCTTACCAAGAGCCCCTCACAAACCCTCCAAATACAACTTCACACCTACAGTGAGAGGTTTTATGAATGTGTCTTTGTCTGTAGAATTGGCTGTAGACACAGTGCAGACACACTCTCAAGTCTGTTGCATTTTGAATATGTTAATTTATAAAAAGGCTTTGATAATTGCAGTAATATGTGTGAGACTTTTCTCCTACATATACAAAGAAAGTGACGCATGCATTGTCAGTGCATTTACTCCCCAATTAAAACGACTGACGTCAGACGTACTGAAAAGCGTGAGTTCATCATGAGGCTATTATGAGTATAGATTATAATATAAATATAGTGAAGGGCTGTTTTTTCAACTATAGCAAAATGTATTTGGAGGAAAAAAATCATACCTAAGTGTATAAAAGTGACTTAATGTTCAGAATTCACTATCTCAGTGACAGCATCACAATAAAATTATATCAATACTAGTAATACAGCAATGTACATGTGGTAAAAACTACTATAAGGCATTAAGCACTCCGGCCTATATGTCCCCTGATAGTGTCTGCATCCCAAAGTTTTATAGTAATTGTTAAGCAAAACTGTAGAGGTAGGTCTTTAATGAAATATCATGAGGAGCTAATTGAAATGTTGAAGCCTGTTCTCTTCTCAGAGTAAAGCAAGGGGCGTTTTCTTAGATTTGAAGGTCATAGAGACAGAAAATAGGCACATATATACTACATGTTACTGTACTTAATAATGGCGCAATGTAAAGTGCAACAAGAGCCGGCAAAATGCTTCAAAAAAACAGTCCCATACTGTACAGTGTGTCACCATATCTCACTTTTGTTCATATAGTTAGTTATTTAGCTGACTTTATTTGCCTCAAATTAATTACAGTCAGTCCACATAGACTTGAGGGATGTCTGTGAGTTCCAGAGAGAGAATACATTTTAAAATGTTTAAATTGTAGATGAAAACTATTGAACTAAACTATTTCTATTTGATTGAAAAGCTTTAAAAAAAAAAGCTGTTTTCAGTTTTGGAAAAGTTATAGAAGAAATTTTAAGTTTGAGGTTTTTCAGTTGTTAAAATCAGTAATTAAGCATGCATTAACTCCGTAATAACTGTCTTTGTTTCCAGGAAGCTTCAGACTTACCTTTTGCTGTTGCAGCAAACAACGGAGCCTGTTCCTGTCTTTGGTTATCTAGCTGTATGAGTGTTAATCATCCGTCATAAAGCTAGATAACCGAAAGTAGGAATGACCTCCAAACCCTCAGCTTCCTGCATTCATGAGATTAAACAAAAAGAAAAACACAGATGCAAGAGGACAAGACGTCTTTTCAGGTACGTTTTGATAAGCCACGTAGTTTCTTTAATCTGAACATGAAAATAAAGACTGTTGGAGTTTTATTGGGACTATTAGAGCTGCAACAATTAGTCGATTCATTGATTTAGTCGATTGACAGAAAAACGATCAGCAACTATTTCTGTAATTCATTCAATGTTTTTCCCAGTTCTAGCTCCTCATTTGTGAGGATTTGCTGCTTTTCTTAATGTTATGTGAAAGTAAATTAAACATCTTTGGATTTTGAACTGTTGGTCTGACAAAATGAACAATTTGATGACATCATCTTAGGCTTCAGTACATTGTGTTGGACATTTTTCACTGTTTTCTGACATTTTATGAGCTGATTACTCCATAATGAAAATAATCATTAGTTGCATCCCTATAGTCACAATAAGACAGACAAGATCAAAAATAGATCTATGTCTTTTTATTTCAGTGTATGAAATACCCCTGTGCAAAGTAAGATATGTCCCTCCGTTTGGCTTGCTGACATAGTAAATATCTCGTTCCACTGAAGTTTACAAGTTTCTTAATGTTAGTCTCTTATTGAGCCTTCAGTAATTATCACACATCCCAGGTTCAATTAGCCCACTTAGAAGGTCAGACACAAACAAGATTTTCTGACATTGTAATATCTACTCTGTTTCCCTTTTTTCTGTCTGTGTGATTTCACTTGTCAAAAGACAGAACTAACTTTTCTGAAGGATGTCTTTATCATCTGTATCACACTTTCTCTTTTAGAGAGAAAATATATTTGAATCCTTTACACACAGACTTCTGATATCTACATGATACCATTTCTTTCGAGTTGTCCCCTCACTAAAGTCCCCGTTGAACCTAAAACAATTAAATACATTCACCAAAACAAGTGAACTGCTTCTCAGTGTTACTATTGCTTTGATAAACTCAAACTTCAGATAATATAACTTGAATCTACTGCCATTACAAATTGAAATGTAAATCATGCTTTTCATTTATAACATTCTTAAAATGTAAATTATACATTTCTTTAAATAATTGTATCAAAACAGATGGTCCTGTACTTTTGCTGCCATGGTGCTGAAAATGATGATGGAAGAAAACAATATATGTGGCTCCATATGGAGATTTATATAGTATATAGTTTACATAATGTAGTTTTATTGTCATTCAGATCTACTGTAGATTTTACATTAATTGATTGTCAGCCCGCCTGCAGATTTAAACGTCCACTATTTCCACTTCCCTAACCCGTTCTGCATATTAACAATAAAACAAAATATCTGACCAAAACAAAATGCTCAGATGAACCAAAACATCCCTTTTTGCTGGTGTTAAAAGGCATCATTTTTATTAATGCAACGATCCTTTTATTTAAAAAAAACATTTGATGTACAGACAGATGATGCAGCAGTTATATATTGACAACATTGTTACACCAGGTGTTGGAAATACAAAGAAAATGTTTTTTTCCCTAAATCTAAATGGCCACCAGTGTGACATCTTTACGTCTCCCGCTGTGGGACTGCAGGTTAGAGCTCAGCCTCCTTCACTGCCAGAACATCATGTTGTCTGTAAGGAAGCCATCTTGACGGAGTCTCCCTGCCGCCTCTAAAATGGTTGTGTTGGCACATAGCAGGGACACATTAATTGTTCCATCGTTAGCTGACTATCAAACCCTAATCAGTCCGTCTTTAAGGCTTCCTGTCTTAAGTCTCCTCTCTGGTGCGATCAAGATGAAGCTAATTAGTGAGGTCACATTGCTGAGACCTTTTAAAGGCCAATCAATGAGTCAGTGTACATCTGACTGCTACTGTAATTGAACAGTGACTGACTAAATCACTGATTTAGTGGCAGACTATCTCATGACATTTGATTACAATTGAAGCAGCTGGAACACCTCTGAGATCCCACTAATGTCACGAGTGGGGAAATAATCAGGTAAAAAGTCCTGCAAGTCTAAGTAGTTCAGTGAGGTTTACAGAAACGACACACTGTAGTACACTTAACCTTGACAAGCAAATATTGCAAACAACTCTTAACAAAAATTACCCCTAAAATTAAAACCCTGATTCAGATTGTTAGCTGCCACTTTTACAGTAAGCATGTCAAATAAAAAAAAACCCAAACATAAATACATTCACAGATATCTAATAACACACACGTCCTTTTCCAAACTCTGGACATTGTAAGGTAGTTAAAAACTGCAATCACATGTCACCCCTTATGCTAGACTTTGCCCACATAAAATGGCAAAAAAAAATTAGATCTAAATCAATATATTCAATAGAAAAGAAGAGAAAAGCTAGGCAGCTGAAAAAAAATATGTGTAAATAAATAAATAACACTAACCTTTCAGATGCTTTTGTTTATTTGTTCCTTTAAAAAGAAACACCATCTTTCAATTAAATGGGCCAAAATATTGTGATCTTACATTTACAGGAATTGTTAGAATAACACCTGTTTGAAAATATAGTAGATAAATAAGCCTTATTAGGCCTTAAATAAGGCCCTTGTATGACGCTTCTTCCTGAGAACTGTCTCTCCTTTTTGGCGGAGAATTAAAGGCTGAAACAGCAGTCTGTAAATCTTCTGATCTGGTAAAATGTTCATCAGCCCGTGTTAATTAATGTATTAATTATCATTTATCATTTGATGTAATGGGTAGAGATACAGCCACACGAACAATGAAGATGGAAAGAAATCTGAATTTATTTTTCAGCAAAAATCCCCATCAAAGCGATGATGAGTAACAGAGGAGTGGAAACAGTGATGTTCGTTAATTAATCAATAAACGTGAATTATAGTAGATACGTCAGACTGGAGAAGTAGGCCTATATTTTTGACCTATTTTCCGCCAGAGATAGTTTACAGTAGATTTATAGTAGAGAAAAATATAAATGTAATCGTCCCTGTTTCACATCACAGAGATGCAGTAATGTTATAAACACATGACCAGGTTGAACTTGAGGTCCACTAGCAGGCTTAATTGTGTCAGGTGAACTCAACAGTTCAATACGATTAAATATCTATCATCAAATAACATTGTACATGTTATTTTTACCAATACAGCCCCGAGATAACAGGCTCCTTACTCACAGAGCGGTGTGTTTTCTCCGCAGTCCTGGCACTGAGAGAATGAACCTCACAATGTGCCGCAAAAAATAAACGCTTCTTGCAGAAAGTCCTGATCCGACATCAGCGCTCTCTGTTGGTCTCTCCGCCAGACCACTGCTGTGGGATAAAGCAGGCCTGCCAAAAAAAACAAAAAAACAAGAGTGGCCTTACAAAAATGGAAAATAAAGGAAACAATCACGCAACTCCCGCCGATAATGAATAGGAGCCAGACAAGCTCTGCATATTAACATAATTGCATAGAAACGAGGGAAGCAGAGAGCGTATTTAAAGGCGCAGCAGCCCCCTGCACGTCCCCCTGGCCGCTGTTATCTGCCTCTCTGCAGGACAGTATGGGAATATGTACGGGGAAAATGGACTGTTTTATACTTTCATCATGTATGGTCGATTTTTATGGGCATTAAATATTTTTTTATAAAGGTGCAGTGTGTAAGGTATCTAATATGGTTCATCCTTAAATGAAACATAACCTGGAGTTCAAAATGCAGTGCCCAGAGGCCTATATTAAAAGCAGGAAACAAATGTATTTTGCCTGTAAATAAGAACACATAACTAGTTAGTCTGCATGCAGCCCTTGAAAATCTCCATATGTTTCAAAAACAGGGTTTCAGAAATACTCATTACCCCCCCCCCATGCACCCTGCCCTAAACACTTTGACCAGACACCAAGAGTTGGATAATAATTTGTTAACTGCTCATTTTCCTATTGAAACATAAAGAAAATAGTTTTAAAAGCAGTCTCCAAATTGCCAGGATTTAAATTCTGGTGTGGAAAAACTGAATCCTTTATTATTTATTCATTTATTATTGGCTCAAAGGTCGTCATATTTAAATATATTGAGTTTAAAAATACTGAAAGCAGCCTACATAAACCAAGTATGTGTAAATTCTTTAATTGTAGAATGTAATTTCCTCCCAGGTTGTTAAAACCAACATTTCCAGAGAAAAGTTAAGAGGACATGACCTCAGTGAATGTCTTTGCTTTGACTTGTTTTTGGGTTTTTTTATAATTTGTCTTTATACAATTTAAAACCATCAAATGCTGCACAAAGTGGCCGTTATTGATACTAGTTAAGACTATTAAGTTAAACAGTCAAAGCGCGTCGCTGTTCTCAGAATAAACTCCACAGTGTTTTATATTCTGACATATAATCATATAATGAGTTTTATGTAACAATGTGTGTTTGAAGGCTGTTGTTTTCTCATCAGGACAAAGACAAGTGTTGGTTTTACTAGGCAGCGCCACGGCTTGAGAAATAAAAGGGGAACTGTTCCTTTATTAGACACCAGGCTGTAATTAGACAAGCAGCTGGGGGGAGGGGCAGGTGTGAAGCTGGGTGATAACATGAGCTCATGCAGCTAAATACTGTAAGACTACCAACACAGAGCACATGAGTAAATCAGCCTTATTAGCTTGTTTAAAAATGTATTTCATTCTTAGATTCAAATATTTCTGTGTGTGTGGACGACTCAGTTTGATTTGTATTAGAATTAATATCATCCTCGTATAATTAAAAACCACCAGAAGAGAAATAATGCATGCGTTTTAGGGCCAGAAATAAATCTAATATTGTTGCAGTGTGACAGTTAAAATGATTATAGGAGAAACAACAATATCTATAAATCAAATTGAAATCATTTCTTATTTTTCATTATCTTCTCATTTAATTCTTGAAAATGATTTTTGAGGAAAACCAAGCATTTGATTTTAGTCCGATGTACAAGCCGTTAATGGACAAGCACAAAGTGACCTACACCTGATATGCACCTGTACACACATGAAGGGCTGGTGATGCTCAAACACAGTGCAGCTCTCAGAGGCTGCAGGTCGGTGCGCTGCAGCTGCATGAGACCCCTGTTGGTAAACAGTAGCCAGAGTCCACATTATCATTCTGCTCCTGGCTTCGCTCCACAATGGCTGCTTTGTGAAAGGAGCACTTGACAAAGGTCCGCCACTTCTTTTTCCCAACATTGTATATGTGAGCGGGCGCTGCAGTAAACCCTGGGCAATGAGGTGGGAACGTCGCGCCAGACCAGACAGTGGCAGATGCCTGCATTAACATTGCGGCCATAAGAGTGTCTCCTGGAAAAGTTGGCCCTTTGTCTTCCTGCCTCTTTATGTCTGTGAGTGACTCCCTCATGGCGAGTGTATGACTGTGTGGTCTCATGCCAGAACTAATGTTAATGAAAACCACTGCGGCCATTGTGTCAAATGTGTGTCCTACTTGATTCATATCACTAGAGGGAACTCAATAGAGCACAGTTCTCTGCCAAATCTGAACAATTCTCCCATTTGCAAAGAACATTTAGTTTGGTTTAGTCATAAATAACCCACACTTGTCCAAATATTCACAAAACAAAAGACGCTTTCTATCCAGTGTCGGATCTGAACATGAGAAGACAATGATGTCAAAAGACGCATGACACAGGATGAAAACACTAAACGTTAATATACATTCTTGGTATGGTAACTGTCACTTGAAAGCAGGTTGAAAAATGAAAATAAATCAATATTACAAATCCTAGATCCTGAAAATCTCTCAAACCAAACCGATATATCAACATTTTTGTTGGTGAGCAAGACAGACAGAAGACATCTAAGTTAAAGCTGTTATCGATCATTGATTTCCTTTGTTACATCTGTGCCAATCACACCGATTTTAAAGAGGGACAGATTTAAAAGATTGATATAAATACTAGAAGTAGAAGACACACGAATGTGCTGTCTTCAGCGTGTTTGGGTGTCTGAGAGAGACAGTTGGCTCGATTTTGGGGGGTTAGATGATCGGTCTCTGTTGCCATGTGTCAGAGGCATTTTAACAGAGAAGGAGACTTAATTCAAATATAATACAACACAGAGATCAGACTGAGACTGTGGAGTTAAACCAGTGATGGAGAGCTTTAAGATGCTTTCATTGCCAGGTTTTGTTTTCTACTGTGAGACCTTCCTCTCACCAGAACAAAGCCACAATACAGTATACGGGAATGACCCGGGAATGGCTCTTCTGGTCCAAACAGGCTCATATCTCAGCACCAGAATCTGTGTAGAACGGGAAGCCCTCCTGAAGACAGGACATTGTATGTGTCACGTCCCTGCAGCCTCCTTTCCCTCCCACAAGGATACCGCAGCTGCGATCCCGTCTTAATCTGAGGATACACGCGATTATCCTGCTACGGCTTGTTCTTGGCTTTGTAACAGCGACAGGGGACCTTTCACAGCTCCTTTTTTCCCATGGTCGAGTGGGTCTGAGCAGCTAAGACCCCCGATGTGGACCAGTCACCATTCATCGGCTTTAGGCTGGAGCAAACAAGCACGTCACACCGACCCTGAGGCAGATAGACGGAGATAAACACTAAATGATGAAAATATTAGCCACGTTATTATTGAGCTGCAGCTCCTCACAGTAAACTCAAAAGATCCTGTTGTGATCGCTTCTCTTTACCCACCGTATGACTTAATGATTGGAGAAATCAGAAGATCATGTTTTTTGTGCATTTCACAAAAACTAAGTAATAAATAGTAACAATATTTGGTAATCTGTGTATATATAAGTCTATGCCACCAGACTACAAAGTAATATATATGTTATAATATAATAAAAAGAACAAATTAATGATTCTTATTCTTCCTATTATTATTATGATTATCATTGTTATTTCATTATTATTATTATTATTTGTAGAAGTGCAGTATTTACATGTATTAGCATAGATTAGTCTTTATTTTATTCTAACATTTATATTATTTCTGGTTTTATTTCTAATTTCATTATAACAATTTATAATAATGTAATTGCAATGGAACCTTTTATTTCTATTTATTTATTTGACCCCCAAACAAATCAACTCAAGATCCACTTTCTAGGCTTTTGATTTAAATGATCCTAAACCAGCTACAAGCCAATATAAACTCTATATTAATGAAACATTTGTTCGTTCATGATTCACACAGCAGATCTTTAATGTTCACAACATATGAAAGTATTTTCGGGAACTAAATCACAGAGGAAAATCTCCCAGGAGTTAATTTCCATGCTCCCCCGCCAGTCGTTCAGACTGTCAGTCAAGTTCAAGTTCACAGGGGTAGAAATGTCTCGACTCTTCATTCACTTCTGTCGCCCCCAAACTCCTCCTCCTCCCTCCCCCCTGTGCTCTGCGGTGACTGCATGGCGTTACTATGACAGAGGGGCTGTGGCGTTGTTATGGCAGCAGGCTGGACAGCCCGGCTATGTGCTGGTGAAAAGGACAGCCTGTCAGAGAGAGAGACTCAGGTTCCCCCCAACAGCTGGGCACAGGCACCCCCTCCACCCCCTCAGGCCTTTCAAACACCACATAGACCCTGGGAACACCAAGAATTTCACATTCATCATCCACACACAACCTCCTCTCTCTTCCTCCCCAACCAACTTTTGTGTCCATCCGTGCATCCATCCACCATTTAACATCACTCTCTACCTACACCCCCCCCCACCCCCACCCACCCACACACACACACACACACTTAGAGTAAATGCTGCACCCCACTTCATTGTGCCCACCTGTGTTGGGTAATCAAGTAAAGGATTTCAAATTAATAAACAAAAACTGAAATAAAAAGAATAACGACGGTCACTGTATGTGTGTGTGTGTGTGTGTGTGTGTGTGTGTGTGTGTGTGTCTGTGTGTGTCTGTGTGTGTGGGAGAGAGAGAGAGGGAGAGAGATTTTGTTGAGGTCTCATTCAACTTTGAGCATGAAAGGCTGATCATTTACATAAACTGCATGCTGTCTGAGGGGCTTGGGGGTGGCAGCCATACTGAGAAAAGATATGAGAGAACATGAAAAAAGAAAGAAAGCACGATCCTGCATTGTGGAGCTGCACGAAGAAAGAGGAGGTCTGAATGAGAGAGAGGGTGAAAATTGGCAAAGAAAGGGTCTTACCATGTCTCCCAGTGGGATTAAATTGTCCAGGAACCTCTTTATATATAATTTGGTGAATCTGGCGGCGACATGGCTGCAGGGCTGGACTCTGCTGCCTGATCTCCACATCAAGCTCCTGCCTGAACTTCATCAGACAGGAGTTACATGCAACCAGTTAAAGAAAAGTGTAAATGTTCAGAGTGGACGTCATGTTGTCTGACTTTACCTGCATGCAAAGAAATGTCAATGTTGAATCACAGAGCTGTGTTTGGTCCCTTACGTTGTTTTGTTTTTGTCTTTTTTAGAGAAAAGGACCATCGTGATGCTGGTGCCACACAGCTGATGAGGATCTTCAGTCAGTGTGTTAATCACATGGATCCACAGTCCAATGCATGCAGCAATGAAACGGTTCTCTGCCACATGCATGGATTAAATACAGATGCAACTAAATACAGTTTTCATATTCTGCCACTAGCCTTTTGCATAAAGCAGCTTTGAAAGTGAAAATGCTTTGAAAAAGAAAAGACTTCAGATATATTGATATTTAAGTGTATTTATTTTTGTATGACATGTAGCTTTTTGTTAAAATGTGGATGGATTTCAACTGAATGTGATCTTTGGTTTGCTCTTACGTAATATTGAGTTTTTGCCTTTGTATTTGATTATTTTTATCAGCATTTGGATGATTTTGTAAGACCTTTAAAAGAACATGTAGAAAAGTTGCTGTTTCCATTCATTTACACAGCATTTATTCATATGGCATTAGATATTGTCAAAGCCAGCTGAATTACATGTTTTGCTCTTTACTCAATAAAATAAATGTTGGAGAATATGACGAGTGTGTTATTGTTCACCGTGTTGGAACAGTTCAGAGGGGCTGGTCTGTGTCAGCACCTTGGACAGAGGCAGCCGACTGAAAACAAGCAGCGCTGCACGTTTTCAGCCATCTGGAGACGCATGTAGTCTATAACGTTTTTTTACATTATAAGGCTGTTTAAATCTATAATGGCCTATACGCTATTTTTTATCAGCAGTTTATGGCGGGAGAAACAGAAACAGTCTTTCGTCTTTCTTTTGACGGACAGATTCATAACATTCATCTCTGTAATATCCCAGAAAAATAAACGAAACGAGCCGTAAACAAGTAGAAAAGAGGGGAAAAGAAGAGTCGGGAAGGCCTCGGCCTACATGAATGACAAAGAGCACAAAAAACGTGATGGTTAAACAAACTCTGACTATGATGGAGGCTGCCAAACGGACGAAACTGATGGTTTAACAAGACAATCGCCTGACTGCATCCCTCCATAAAATGTGTCATTAAAAAGGCTTAATTGTGGGCAACAATCCAAGTTGTACTTTCACTTCTGTTCTCTCGTGTCATCTACTGATGAAATCCAGATGACGGTGTTATAAATCAGCTGTTGCTTCACTCGTCAGTAACATGACAGGAATCTGGCTCACAGACTTGCTTTGCTGCAGATTATAAACTGCCTCCCACAGCGCGCAGGCCTGACGTCCGGAGAGCGTCAACCTGCTGCAGGACAGACGGAGTCACGACCTTTCACTCTCCTGGGACACAACTTGACCCGACACAAGCCGACAGACAAGTGCGTGCTCCTTTGATGCGTCCGTGACCCTTCAGATTTCAGACTTCCGGTTTTCACTATGCTGACACACCGCATTTTGGTTTATAAAGCCATGTCACATTTAGGCCCATATCTATCTACAAAATCTTATCTCACTCTCTCATAGAAAGAAAGAAAGAAAGAATGAATTGTGTTGTGATATATAAGTGTGTCCCCAAGGCCTTAAGAGGAGTCAAAGGTCATGCTCACTTTTTCTCTCATTTGTTAAAGGCAACATAGAAATACAGTAAACACGAAGGAACATTTCTTAAAAAGTGTTTGATCCTGTCTTGATGCCACATTATGCTCAAACAAATAACATCAGAAACATTTTCAATCAGTGCAATCTTCTTGAACAAAATACATTGTATGTGGACACCCCCGTCCATCGACGTTTGACTTCTTTTGGCCTATTAGTGCCAATTAAAGAAGAGCTGGCGGTGTACATACATATACTGTGATATTTTAGACCATAGCGAACAGTTTGGGAAAAGATATTTCCTGTCTAATATCACAATGCAAAAGACAGGTCCAAGTTTGGTGTGGAGGAACTTGACTTAGACCTCGATCCCACTGCATGTGAACTGGAACAAGCCCAGCCTTCTTCAATCTACCAGCATCAGTGTTGGACCTCACTGACGCTCTCACTGATCAATTAATCATTTCTCCTCATTTCATATTTGTGAGATGTTAAAAAAAAAAACGTGTAAAAACAATAGTGATGCATGTGAAGCTGCGTCAGACAGAGTCGAGCGGAGGAGCTCGTGAGCTGCCGGCTGCAGGTGTTCTCTCTCACGGCACTCAGTGTGTATTCATTCATTAATTCGGCTCAGATTTTCTACTTGTCAGCAGATAGAGATAGATGTTGTCTATTGTGGTAGGAGGGACCAGAGGTCGCGTTTCTCACCAAAGCTGAGAAATTAATTTTCAGGCTGTGCTGCAGAGAACAAAGCACACTTTTATGTGCTGCTATTATAAACTAATACTTATTGTGACATCCCGTTCATTAGGCCTACACTCAAATCTGGTGTATAGGCAACATTTACCACGAGACAGGACAGAATTTGATACTTATTGTTTATCAAAGCTGTCGCGTGAATGTGGCACTCAGAAACATCATCAAGTACATTTCACTGTTGTAGTAGGAAGTGAGACGTTCAGAGTGAACTCAGACGTCGTGGCTCTGGCTCATGAATGACGAGCAGGCAGCTGTAGACCAGGTTTGTGTCTGTGGAGGGCTGCAGATGATTGTCCAGTCATTTATATCTTCCAACTCAGTGAGCTTTAGGTCTTGTACTCTGCGTTTGCATAAGAATAGAATCAGGTCCTGTGAACTTCCCCAACCTATTGACCCAGCTCCCCAGACATGAATAGCTCTGCTTTGAGGCTCCCCAGCCTCTCAAACAGGCTTTAACCATGCCTTAAGTCCCAATCATGGTAATTTAATATATCTTAAGCCCCTGGCTGTTTTGCTGGAGCCCCTCTACAGTTTGTTTTAGGCATTCTCTGTTTCTCACCTCATCAGCACTACTCCTTTTTGGGCAAATTTAAGGGGCTGCTGGGGCACCATAGTTCCCTTTCAGCAGCTAAATAAGCCTAGATTCCATATAATTAGAAAAACGTTCTTTCTTATTATTATTCAGTCTTTTGATTCAGAAGAAAGATGGAAATCTCAGAAAGAAAAGATGATAGCTGAAGAACAACATGATGAAACAGACTGAGGCTGCCTTAAATGCATCAGTGTCTCATAAGTGGCAGCTCCAGATCCAGTAAGCTGCAGTCTGTCATCAGTGAATTTAAAGTAACTACTACATTTATATATCATATATATTTATATATATCATATATATTTATATATATGATATATAGAGACAATCTGAGAACACCAGTTGTTTGTGTGTAAAACTGTGAATTCTTGATATTTTCAGTGATTTATATTTAGACTTTCAATGAAAAAGGCACAAAAACAAGTTAGGATAAAATCAATTTACATGTAAGTAGACTGTATTATAGTTGTACTTCTTACAATTCTCTGCTGTTTTGGGTGTATAAATAGTGAAACAATATTCTATTACAATCTTGAATCGTTCTATAATATTTTTGAGTCATTATCACTAAAGATCTTTACATTTTTATAGGAGCCTGTGCCGGTTTTCTTGTATTATATTATATATATACATAAATTGACAGAATAATAAGTCAGACTTATAGCTGAGTTTGTGCTGAAAAAAAGGACACAATGCATGTAGAGGAAGGACGGTTTAAAACAACGACATGAACAGATAGGAAATCGTCAGAAATTAACCAAAGCTAACCTGGACTCCAGAGGGTTGTAAACGCCTCCACCGATGAGCAGCTTGAGAGTCAGAGAGTGTTTTCTTATTTCTTTCCTCCTCCACCTCTTTTTGCATTTTGAGTACATCATGTCAGACAATCACTCTTTTTCAGCCTAACGAGGTTTTCTACAGAAGTATTAACTCCTTATCTCCCGTAAAGACACATATAGAAGCTATAGAAGTTATCAAAGCAGGTATCCCATACTTCCCAAAATGCACAGGAGCTGCAGTGACCTCTTCAGGAGAGTAGAAAAAGACTTTAACCATGACTGTTAACAGGTTTGTTTGTTCTGCAGGTGTTAAATGTGTGTTCTCTTATAGTGAAATAGATTAACTTCTAAATTTGTCAAGAACATCATTTCTGCTAGAAAGGTAATTGCCAATACAGTATTATCAGTGGAAGGGGTGCAGGAAGATCAGCACCTAATTATTATGACACTGCTTGGCTGTCTGTACCACTGACCACGAGACAAATACTTTCTGAGCTACAAAAAGCAAAGATAACACAACAATACATTGTGACCATGATGTTTGAAGAACTTGTGTGTGTTTCTTCCTCAAAAACAGTTAATATCTTCATGAGATTACAGAAGATGCTTAGGAGGTACTTGTATCGTGTCCACAAATAAAGGCAAGAACAGAACTAAATATAAGTTTATAAATGTGGAATTTGTTGGTTTTTACAAACAAAATGATTTCTCCTCTCTGTTCAATGGCTTCTGTGGCTGAATGAGTTTCTGGAGATATTTTTACACACAGAACCAAATGCATGTCTGGGCTTGCAACATGACTATGCATGAACCACATGTGCCAATTGGTTTGCAGATTAAAATGCCATTTAACTGACCAATTCTTTTACTGAAATAGACAATTAAAGTGATTCCAAAAAATGTAAGAGGGCTCCTGGTACTTATTAAAGCTTAATTTCCTATAATGACATTTAGAAACAAAGGTAATTAAACATAAAAGCCATGGACAAACAATAGCAAGGTGCTTGTTTCTGGTTATGTAGCACTTTACAATACATGGTGTGTTTGTAACCGCAGCTGTAAATTGCATTAAGTTACTGTTGAAGATGGCCATTCAGCTTGAAGACAGTCAGTGTGCCTTTTACGCATTTAAACAAACAGGTTGAGGATGTCCAAATGAAATGTTTGCACTTGATTCTCCACTGAATACATTGGTTCAACCTCTTCATGGTTGTCATCTGACTAACAGGGAGTGAACTTGTTTGTCAGACTCAGATTTCAGTGTTACTTCGTCTGTGTTAGTTTATTACAATTAGGACTATTTAAACTAATAAATAAATGTGTAACTCAGCCTGTTTCAACAAAAAAAAGTACTGAAAACAGTTTGTTGAAAACATAGTTGATAAGATTTTATATTTTAAGTTCTCTGTTGTTTTTATGATTATTCCACCCAGAAAAATACAGTGATTTTCCATAAACCAGATGGTTGGATGCATCTGAAGTTAGTATCCTTAAAGGCCATTATATTTTGCTATTTTCATAATGATTTACTTTTTTTTTCTGCTCAAGAAACCTGCAATTACTCCATAAGGTTAATATCGTGTTCATACATTTTTAATTCTGAAGATGTGTCCCTGAATAATTTGTAACTGTTCTAATTTAAAAAGAGGGTCCGAGGGTTCATATGCTGGATAGCATATTAGTGTACTTCTCACTAAGGATAATGTTTTTTCAAGCTGGTTGTTGAACTCACAGTTCAGGAAAAAGTACTTGAGACTGAACACCATCCATCATTATAAGCTACTCGATTCGGATGTGAGGTTTTCTGTTGCTCCGGTTTGGACACCCTGAAAAAAACCCAAGACGCCATAAATAACAGTGAGCCCAATTTGTAGTCAGGGTCACAGTGTTATCTAACAGTGGAGTCCATTCAGCAGCATGAATGAGATGAAGCTGGAGCTGTATAGAGTGTGAAAGAGAGAGGGATGCTTTCTGTAAATATAAACTGAACCATGTGAACATGACCAGTGTTATGGAAATTGAGGTGTTTAAAATGTTTATGTACTTGTAAGTGGAAAATGTATTGATATATAATCTAGGAGCGATTGTTGAGAGACGTATGTATAACCATGTAAGGGTAACGACTGGAAAAGGACTTGACTATTGACACTGTAAGACAACCTCATGACATGATGTAGAGGCTACATGGGGGGAGTAAGTATCATCAATGTGGATATGTGTTAGACAAAGTCAAAGACTGTGAATAATGTATCACAAGGTATAGAGCATGCAGAGCAGAGCATGTTGCCCTATTAGATAAACAAGATAGTGGGGTGATAGCAGAAGGTGGTGAAACTTGTGACTTGCTTATGACTTGTTTGTGATGCAGAGTATACGTATGTGTCAGTCTCTCAGCAGTGATGACTGCTGCTAATGACAGAAAATAGAAACTAGTATGATATTCTGTTTTAAGGGTTAAACTCAATTATTCACATCCATATTTAAAGATCATGTAACCACATGGCCGAGGTGTGAACGTATGTGAGTACGAAGAGCATCGTGTTATCATTCTTCCTTCCAACATATAGCCTGAATAAGTAGAGTGAAATGAAAGAAATGTGTATGACAGAATGAATGAGCAACTTGAGTCATTGTCACTATGGCACCACCTGCTGGAAATAAAGCACAATGTGTGCGATCGCTTCAGGTTCTTCTCAAATGCATCTACCTCCTCACACACGCACAAGCACACACAAACACACTGGATATGTCGACGCAACCAACTCAATATCTTTAAGTTATGTTTGTGTGTGCTTCCCTGAGATTGGAGCCTCAGAACAGAAGGATCTTGTATCCAAACTGCTGTGATGTTTCTCTGTCAACACACACAACAACCCAAAAGTGGTAGTATATATGATACGAATATATGATAATTAAAAGAGACAAATGATAATAAAACTTTTGAAAAAGTTTGGTTCACATACATCTCGTAACCTTTTCGTCTTTTATCACGCAGAGGGTGGAATATTTTTTCACCCAGATGGACAGAAGAGTGTTTGAGGTTCCTGGAAATACGTTTGAAACAACGTTAATTGTTGATGAATGAGTTTCTAATTTTTCAAAAAGATCACCAGGTATTTATAATTAGCAAAAATGGGTGCTTAGCTCCATGATTCAAATGTAAAAATGATTCATGAAAGGCACAAACTGGGGCTAGTTTCTTGTCATGTTTTTAAATCCACGTAACATTATTTTGTAAAATGTGAATCCTTTTTAAAATGAGATGACGCATCCTAAGGAGCTTACCGTGCAGAGAACAAATTATGCATATAAGTAAAGGACTTTCAACTGTCCGTCTCGTGTCTTCAATGCAGTGCATTGTTTCAGTTCACTGGGACGGCTGATGAGCTTGGAGGATGGGGGCACACATGGATATTTTCCCAAAGACAGAGATGGGACTGGTCGTGAAACAAGGACCTCATCAAAGTTTGGGACACAAAAAGCTTCCAGCTCTGCAGATACATAAACCCCTGAGAGGAGAAATTTGAACAAGACAACAAAGCACACATTTGTTTCTCTTCTCCTCGCGTCCCAATCAGAGCCTCTAATTAACACGGTTTCTTTTCAGATAGTGGAGATCAAATAGTAGCAATTATCTGTGCAAACTTTGATGAGGTGGAATCTCATGCATTCATGGCTGCACATTCGACAATAATCTCAGTCCCCAGCCTGGTTCACTGCACAACCACAGCTTAGTGAGGCCCACTCTGCAAAAAAAACGAATGATCTCTAATGAAGGTCCATACAATGATCCATGCCGTGCCAAAAAAGTGCAGAGAGCTGACACACACACACACACACACACACACACACACACACTGACTTACATACAAACACACATCTTTGGTAATAATTATTTGAAAAGTCTGTCAGGTTAGAGATAATAACAGAAAAAAGCAATCTGGACTCTCTAGTTATACAGAAGGATGTTTAGCAGTCTGAGAGTTTGAACAGTCGTGTTTTAAATGCAGAATCGTCCCGTTCTCTGCTTTCCCGTCTCAACAACCAAGTCACGTCTCGGCTGTGTTTCAGCCAAACCCAGAAAAAGAGCCAACCAGGAGGTCATTTCTGTGCTTTAGCTTGGAGGTATTCATGTTTTGAATATGCACAGCTGGAATAGTGTTTAGCCATGCTAGCCGCACGGTCTTAGGGGTGGCAATGACGGTTGATCCGTTCACCACTTTGATCCAGACTGAACTATCTAAAAAGCTATTGGATGGATTGCCATGAAATTTTGTGCAGACATTCATGTTCCATCGAGGATGAATCCCACTGACTTTGGTGATGTCCTGACTTTTCATCTTGAACAGTTGGGTGCATTTCCATTAAATTTGTGAAACTGATTATGTTCACATTAAAATCTGATAAAATCTGAATTTTATTACCTCATACTGCCAACAGTTCAAGTTTAAGTGTATTTGTCACTTCATCTTCAAAATATACAGTAAGAATGAAATAACATTTCTCCAGAACCACGTTATAAAAGTGTCAGAGCATCTGAGAAATCACAAAAGCATTGAGACAAAAACATAAATCATCTAAAGTCTGAGTACAATAAAAGATTTGATTGTTCAAATGCAGTGCAAATCTACATAGTATGCATATACATATACTTATACAGATATGTGCATAGAGGCCTCATTTCATGAGGAGATGAACCCACGAGGGACATGTAGGACCATAGAAAAAAAAATCTTACCACTACGAGATTGATGCTAATAGTTTTTCCTAATTAGCAGATTGCATACACAATAAATCCGACGTGAAATGTGACATTACACCCTAAATTAATGTTCAACCCAATGGTTCTACCATGACATCTAAACCTAAATACTAAAGTACAGTATTCCTTCTACAATGAGGACCTAAAAATGACACATTTTGAGGTGTTTTTTCTTGATACACACAAAAAAAAGCATACACGCAAGCAAGATCCCACACATACACATGTGCACACACAGACACATATGAACACACAGAGTGTTCCTGAAAGCAGGATCCCTGTGCCTGTGAGGCTGGGAGGGAAAAGGCTGCATTTCATCAGGAGAGCACACAATCACAGGGCCACAGTGTGTCTCTGTAGCCGGGCAGGGCAATGTGTGCACATCAGGTTTTGTGAGGCTCTGACGAGATGTGACAGCCCAGCTCTCACTCAAAGATCCACGAATTTGGTCCATTTTTCTGCCTTTTCCATTTACAATGCTTCAGTGGAGATTTCTTTATTTCAGAATGGACAATGGTCTCTTTCTTTCTCATTCCCTACATCTCCCTCTCTCACACACGCACATAAACACACTCACACACTCACACGCAGACACACACACACACACACACACACACACACACACACACAAAGCCTTGCTGGCAGACGCACGCACACTTGCTTGCTGTCATGCTCATTTTGATGGTAATTAATGACATCACCACTGCGTGCGGGTGCATGGTGGTGTGTGGTGTGGTGTGTGTGTGTGTGGAGGGGGGGGTGCGTTTGTTTGTTGAGCAAACCGTGGGAACAGGGAGCTCTCCAGGGTGGCGAGTCAGGGCCTCCAACAATACATATGCTGTTGCTTTTCACCCAAACACCCTCCCTTCCCAAGAGAATCATTCCTCTCCCCTCCTTTCCTGTCCCCCTCTTTCCCTCCTTTTTTTCTCCATGACTTTCCCTCCTCCGTTTGCACTTGTCGCAATGTGGAGTGTGAGATTACTGCCCCCTCTCTGTCAGTGTGTCTCATCAACATTAACTTAGTTGGACCTGATTGTTTCTGGTGAAGATAAGTCACCTGCAAGAATTACAGTGTGTTCCTACAGAGTGTGTAAATAAGATGGCACCTGGGTCTTCACATTAGGAGCATTGATGGATTTGCTGCAGAAATGCTTTTGTGCAACTACAACTGCACTCTCTGCATAATATAGTCTAATGGAGGAGGAGAGTAAAGCAACAATTTACATCCACTTGAATTACTGTAAAGAGCAGCTTTTTTGTGTACTTCCACTTCTCAAAGCAGTAATTCTGCTTTCACTAAAGTACATTTTTCTGCTCTGAATGTCTCTTCCTTCCTAAGACTATATTTGGCAACGCTAGTCTTTACATAAATGATAGACACTGCAGGCCCACCACTTTGTACAGCATCACTCTGGAAAGGAGAGAGATTTTTACCCTACCTAAGTTACTAGTCTGCAAGAATGCTGATTTTGTATTTTTATTTAAGCAGTTTTGAAAGTAAGTAATTATTTAAAAATTTTAAATTCTAAAAATTATTTTGTAAAGAAGAAGAAGAAAAGGTCAAGTACTCAGTCAGTTTCACATGACAATAAGTCCAGGGACCCTTAAGGTGCTCTTGAGGATAAAAAAAAAAACCCTGGCCACAGAAAAAAGACACAGTTATATTAAAAGCCATAAAACAGGCCTCACGGGGTCTTCAGATTGATTTCACCTGGTATTGACAATACACTGGAAATGAACATTATAGCATCGCACAAAGTAATGACTTTTCTTTTTATTAACCAATATTATTTTGCTCTGGAGAAATATTCCAGTTAGATAACAGTAGTTATTATAATTGCTCCTTAGTCATTTGACCCCAGAGGACCTCTACATGATACAGTGAGTAACTTATCTCACTGAACTGACTTTACTGGCCATTATATAATCAGTATCTGTCTTTAGTCTTTGTCACGTCCCTCAGTACCCTCGAAGCAGTTATTGTTGAGGAGTACTTTAGCATTGATGTTGAACTCCGGCCGTCAGTTTATTAGTCTTCCTCCTATTTATGTTTATCGTTAGTCAGTGGATGTGTTTTCAGGGTGGGTTTAGATATATACTCAGCCGAGGTCTCTGGAAACAGGAACTTATCAGAGATCAGGTGTCAGAGGTAGAGAGGATGTTCAGCACACTGTCTGCCTTCAGCCTCAGTCTGAGAGGCAACTGTCAGTCAATGACAGTCCTGCGCTGTGATGTGAGTCACACACACTTCTGCTTATACATTTTCATGCATGTGTCCATACAAGGTAGTAAAACAGGCCTCATGGGTCCATCTCTTGGCTGCCAATCACAGAACACAACGACCAGTAACCAGTCTGTTTTATAGGAACAGAGAAACTGATGTTCTTGTGATACATTATAATGTCTATATATATATATATATATATATATATATATATTATTTTCATGGCTAAATAGCTACAAAAAGATCATATGTGGGCTGAAAAGTGGTTACAAAAACATCTCAACTCAAAATTGGTGTATAAACGAATGTAACCCATTTAGTTGTGCATATTAACAGTTTGTGTGTTCATGTGTCTGTCCATGCTTCTCTGTATGTGTCTCCCAGTACTGATATGTCACAGGCGAGGCCCTTTTCATCACAAACTCCCAAAGGATGGAGGTGAATTCTACACAAGGACATACACTTTCCAGCTCACAGTCCTGCCTGGTGACCAGCCCGCAGTGAGACGCCAGCAGCAGCATAGTAATGAGAATGCCCTAAACTTTGTCAAAGGCCTTTCTGTGTCCAGATGACAATATGCTTGTGTGTCAAATGTTATTTCTGAGAAAAGAATCCTGGAGTGTTTCTGGTCTAATTAAACCAAAAAGAGATAAACACAAAGCAGTGCACATGTTTTAGCGGTTCTATTATTTCTGTTGAAAAGAAACGTTCCGATGCTGATTTTGACATTGTGGGGTAGAAGTGAACAGTGACAGAACAGAAATAAAGCAGAAACTAGTAAAGGGGATTGTTTGGAGGTACAGTTGCAGCATACTTGACTCAGGAGCCCCACACAGACCCAAACAAGTGTATTCACCTGTTGTACCTTCTAGCACGTGAGCTAATTTCCTGACAGCAGAGCAGTTTTCCATGAAAGGCGTACTTCTTATAGTCTCTCTCTCTGCTGTCTGTCTTTAATTTTGCTTTCTTTTATTTCCATTACTACTCCACCTATCTCTTCATTTTATTGGCCTCTGTCAAACACCATAAAGGGCATTGGTATAAGGGATATAAAGTGTCCCTCTCTTGGGACAATTGCTATTTATTAGCCTTGAGGTGTCTGAAACATCTGTGAGTAAACTCCTCTGGCATTCAAGGTTGCAGCAGTTGGACAGTGAACTTCAGCGGCCAGAAACAGAGATTTAATATCAAACTGTGCCTAACATTTCCTTCTTGTCTCTCCACACAAAGCCAAAACACAGCCGACTGAATTTGAATTAAAAAAAACTAATGTTGTTAATATATAACATACCTAACAAGAACAAACAAAAACACATAGACAAAAAATATAACCAATAATCCGATCTCGTCAGGATGGGACACTTCTTTGCAGATACAACAACAAGTGAATTTGTTGCTATTCTGCATTTGAACTATTGCGCAAAGAAAATGTGAAATGTTATAGTCGTGTTTACATGTTAAAACGTGTGCAAATATTGTCAATAAGCAATAAACAAGAAGAGAAATAATGTAATAATGTCATGTTAAGATTTTTCTTTTTATTATAATTATCAAATACTATATCTTATGCACTAATTAGGGCTCAGGGGCAGGTGGAGCACCTAATTAGCTAAACCATTCAGTTTTGATCCCTCGCACATGTTTTAAAGCAGCTCTGATTTCTACTTCTTTCAATCTAGGCAGGGATCTAGTGGCCTTTGTGCCCGAATCAAAGCACTCCCCTGCTATGAATAGTGATTTCTCTGGTTCTCCTCCTCACCAGTGCTGGCAGAGAGGTCTTCCCCCCTGAGACTTTCCCCTTTGACCCCAACAAATGGACTCTTGTCAACTGAATAAAAAAGTAGTGATTGGCCTTTAGTGATGCCTGTTCTTCAGGCAATGGACGTTTGATGAGTAATCACAATGACAGAAAGGATCCTACAGAGAGATTGCTGGAGCTCAGCGCTCAGTGGGATGTCTTGTGATATGACATCAGCATTACAAGCTCTGGACAGTGAGGAGGTTCATCTTTGTTGGTTAGATTACAGAGTATTTTCTCAACACAACAAACAAGCTTTTTCCTTGCTTGTCAAGAGAACTAGAAGAACAAAAAACATCTTTGGCCGCAAGTGTCTCTTTTTCAAATGAGATAACAATGAAATAGTCTGAGAGAAAGCACAGCGATGTGACGGATCACTGTCACTGTCATGTGGCAATTAGGTATTGTGGACCTCTTGAGGGGCAGGAGCTTTTCAGGAGTGTGCTGATGAGTTTTATTTAGACCACAAGAGCCCCTGATATCTCGCTCAGTGGCCTGGTGAGACCGCTTGGTGAGGACAGTGAGAAAATGTAGGTTGTTACGTCCATCTAAAAGCCCAGATGGACTCTGCAGCCTGCTCCAATCAGCTCACAAAGGTGATATAATTGCCAGGGCAGGATGGGACAAGGCCACCGCCTTTGGAGTTCCTCCTTTTCCCATTGCACCTATTCTCTCCCAGTCTATACTCACTGATTATACTCCCCTCCCTCATTGTCCCATTATCCCCCTCCAACAACAGGCCAATTTGTCCCTCCAGCTTGGCTCCCGCCTCCCCTCCTGCTGCGTTATTTAGCCCCTCTTCTGCACTTCAATGGCAGGTACTGATTAGAGAACTTCCACGACCTCTTCGCTATTCCTCAAAAATCCCTCCTCCCCTTCCCAGCAAACTTTAATCTGATTACAGGCTTTCTGCAGCTTTTCAGGGGAGGCCAGTCCCAGGAGGACAATAGCAGACCAAGTGGTTTCACAAACACTCTCCCCAGGGTCATATGATTCACAAGAGGAGCTGCGTCCATTCTCCTCTGGCATCAGGTCCCTGCAAGGTCTGTCTGCACTGTGATTTAAGAGAAACATCTCTGTCACAGTGGCTCAGCCTCTCATCCCTCTCTTGCCCTGGCATCAAAAAAAAATCTCAGCAAATGTTTGCAGTTTCCGAAAAGACTGGATTTGAGTCTAGATCCCTAATGTCTATCTGTCTTTGTCTATTTTATAGAGGGAAAAAACACAGAACACAGATTGATTTGTAGCCTTCAAGGGTGCAAACAGAACAACAGAGCATTTTGACACCACTGCAGCAGAAAATGTGATATATTTTAGAAAGGTGATGATTGATGATCAACGCTGGAGACTACTGAGATGAAGAGAGATTTAAAGAAAATCAAAATCGAGGCAGAAGTACAGATATTGTCTTTTTTCATTTCATTTGTCAAAACATCACCCACAATGCCACTTGACCACCAAGTCATCAGAAAAACATAAGCAGCGTATAGTATAGTATAATCATAACCAAATTGTGACATGATATGCTATCAATATGCAAAATACAATAAAACATTTTTTTAAATAATTTAGTTGAGGTAAATACCATAAACATCCTGGGTTTGAATTTGAACTTCTTTCACATTAGTTACTCTCAACAGTGTGTTCTGTCCAAAAACCAAAACAAGCCAAAACACATGCCACTTGAGTGTAGCTACTAGTATACCATTGTTACTATAAACACATTAATGCTACATAATATAAACCTACAATACAATTTGGATTTGGACCAAATGCCTAACAATGCACAGCAAGTAAAGTTACATGCAAACGCTATGTTTTTATGAATGAGGCCTTGGAGCTTTCACACACTTGCTTTCATTCATATTAAAACACACCCATAGAAAAACAGTATATTCTACATGTTAATACAATGCAATACACGTAAGGTACTCTTAAATATGACACCATGTCAATGCTGTGTTTAACTAATCACACAGACTCTGCGGTAAATGACCCCAGCAGTGGTTTAACGGATAACCCCACAGTTAACTTGTTTAACCCCATCAGGCCTTTATAGGGACCTCTTCACTCAATAAAGCGTCTGCCACCAGCCAGCCTGACAAGTCAAGCACAAAGCACATGTCCACCCAGTGTATTTAGAGTTGGTTAATGTCACAGTGACTGGTCAGGAAATGACCCTGTTGACTGGCCAGTCCAGGCCTCATTATCATCAGAATAAAGGGAGCAAGGAGGCTGGAGCCCTGGAGGCAACAAGCAATCCCACGATGACCTGAAGGTTTAACCCTCTTTGACTCTCCACACTTACACGTTAAGTCAAGTCAAAATGGGGCTAAATGGACTGCTGTTATAGAGATGAGGATATTTCTCCACTAATTCAAGGAGCTTCATCTGTTTTGCTAACTGGTGGGAAGTCAGGCATTGAACCCTCATGCTGCATGAGAGACCATGAGTGGTCAGAGTCACCTGAATTAAGGTATCACTCGGTATGAAACAATAATGAAGAATAATGTAAATCTAGTTCCCAATCTAACTTTATCTAAGTATAGGAGAGAAAAATCCACCCCCACACAAAACACATTTATGTGGACTGATGAAAGAACATACAAGCATCATAGTTTTTGGAGTTATTATAGTCTGCATGCAAATTTTTATTTTTTTACCTCATACCGCCATCTTGTGGAGAAATAGAAGAATTTTATTCCTGTATGCTATTTAATTGTTTGCTTTGTGTAAAACACTTTGTAACATTACTTTTGAAAAATGCTATACAAATAAACTTTGATATATTATATGATAATACAAATATTAGTAATATCAGGTTAAGCATTGAGCATCAAGGTATTATCATGAATATCAGCCACCAGCCTTCCACTCGTGAATTTTGAAGGTTTTATGTGTATTAAAAAGGCGTTGCTAACAAGTGGCTAAATGAGACTACAGAGGTTGTTGGGGACATTCGGGGTTAGCCTACAATCATCCCTGCAGCATTCTGTATTCATTCACTGTTAAATTCAAACTAGGATTTGTGAGGTTTAAAGTAAATCTATGGTTTTATTTCAAATTCAAGAGATAATTCAAGACTAAAAGTATATAAGCAATAACACATTAATAGGGTTGCTAGAATATTTATTTTTCATATAATGTTAAATAGACACAGTGCAAGCACAAAGAAAATGTTCTGCTGATATGATCAATTATATGATCAATATCACATCTCTGAGCTCAAAACCAAATCATTGATCCATCATAGCAATTTGCACAAACCATTCTTTTCATCAGCTGGAGCCCCGCCCCCTTTAGAAAGCCATTGTGACATCACAAAGCCACAACAAACACTTAGAACTAACCAGTCACTCGTTTCAACAAATATCATCAAGCAGCTACTACAGCAGGATTGTGTTCATTAAGAGTTCAAAAAAGATCAGAAACACTATCATATATAATATCTTCCACCTTGGTTGAGAAGATTGTTAAAAGAGAGATTGTTAAAAGCAGAGAGATTAATTCTTCTTTGGAAGCAGACACTACAGGTGTCAGATGTCTGTTAGCAGCCATGGAGCAACCTGACCGACACCAGAGGTCAACAGGAGGACCAGACCCCGAGAGCTCACCCTGGAGTTCCCTTAAAGGAGGTGTTGCTGCCGCTTTGTACAAGAGACGGCTCTGCTTTACACAGTGTACGCGCTAACGAGAGCCGGCATCGCTGTCGTTTTTTTATTGATAAAAGCAGCTTTTGCCATCACAACAGCATATAGCGCCATCAGTTACTCACCAGGTATGGTCGCTATCATACTGGCTTTCTTTTTTGGCCAGTTACTGGTTGATGTGCTCATTGAGTCACTCTCCAGATCTGCCACTGCTTTAATGAAGAAAATCTTAATTGCTGTTCCAGTGGCAGCAAGAATAGTTACTGCCGTTGACGTGGTAAGAGCAGGCTTTTGTACTGTTTTTACCATGACAGAAACAGGAGTCTTAACATGTTTTTGTCGTCATGCAGGCAGCAATTGTGACTGTTTTCCACATGGTGAAAGCAATCATTTCTATTGTTTTTTCCGTCGTGAGAGGAATCTTCAGTGTTCTTGCAGGGCGAGCAGTAGCCACTGTTTTTGTCACGGCACCAGCAGGAGCTGCCACAGTGGTGAGACACTTGCCAACTGTGGTCAGGTTTTTGAGCTGCTTACTTTTTGACGTGCTTTATTGGGTACTTGTTTTACTGATGAGTCACTTTCTTACTGCCATGCTGCTTCAATATGTCAGCGAAAACAGTCATTTGATTTTTTCAACAAACAGCCATGAGCGACCATGGTAGGACTGGTGGTGGCGGTGAAGGGGTGAAGAGTAACGGCTGAAGATGTGGATGGATGTGATGTAGAGTGGGACTTATGATGAGGAAAGATCCATGGCCGCTGAATGTCATGAAAACTGGAGGTGAATTGGGTGGAGGGGGGCTGCATCAATCACATAACACAGCCCGAAGACATCAAACTGTACACCGACGAAACACCCTTCATCGGATTCGGCCCTTCTATGGGGGCACAAGTGGTCCAAGAATACAAGATATCAATAATAAAGGTCGCCATCATGAAGTTTGTGAAGCTTCATTTCAATCAGGAGAGACTTAATTGAAAAGATACTTAAAGACTAATTAAATATTTTTTTGACACAGTGCACAATAGGAAAGTAGAAGAAATATGAGGACTCTTTGGCGATTAGACCCCATCATGTTGTGACATCATATTTTTAAGGAATAGTGATGCCATGAGCTGAACCCACCCAAAGAAAATATTGTTTCTTCATCACGTGACAATTAGGTTGTGGTAATTTCATGAATCAAATTATTTGTCAATACTACATGCACCCCTAAAGGTCATTGTAAACTGAAATGAAAAGGGCCTTAATTATTTATAGTGAATGTGGCAGAATGTTACGCCCCACCTTTGAGCGGCCCTATGGGGCAAACAACACTCCACCACTGGCCAAAATCAACCACAGAAAAACAACCAAATCCATGTGATTTATTAACATGAAGACATACAGTATAATCAACCAAGACACTAAATCAAGAACACCAGAAGCCTCTCTCCTCTGATGCTGGCACGGGAGCTTTTAAGCGTTTCATTCCTAAGCCAGGTGCACCTCATTGAGGAATCAGATGGAGGACACCTGGGCAGAGCTCGAGAGGACAGAAGAGAAAAGGGGACAAACAGCAGGTATTGTGTCACATGGCATGCACTGCCTTGTTAAATGTCTTACTTTGCAAAACAGAGTCTTTCCTGTATGCTGTTTGGTGTTTATCCACATGTCGCCTGAACTCGATGGGTTTTCCACCGATAGAGTGGCTGTCTATGTAGCTTTTTAGCTTAGTGCTCATTTTGAATTAGTTGTGAATGCTACTCTCAGTGAGTTGTTTAGGCACTTAAGTGTAAGCAGTAGCTTGCTCTTGTTCTTCTTGTGTTATTTCCCCCCCGGGGATCAATAAAGTATTTCTGATTCTGATTCTGAAACATGGATGCTGCAATGCAACCTTAGGTCAGTCAAAAATATATTTCATTGCAGTAGTAGTACAATTTGTCAATTTTTCCCTCTTTTGCCTCTCTACACAATTAATCCATCCGTCCTGCCTTCTCTATCCATCCATCAAGCCAGACAACTTATACATACAGTACATTAAATAACTGCAGCTCCTATCCTTCCATCTATGCTCTGAACTTGTCATTTTACTTTACTGTCACTTTTAGAACATGTATGAGAGAATTTTCTTTGCCAAGGTAGCATCATGTTGTATTCCTGTTTGTATGTCTTGTATTATTTGTTATTTCTGGACCTGTTTCTACATATACTACCTCACTATTACTTTTTCTTAAATCTCAGTGCAATATATATATAGTCATACACAATAGTGCAATACATACATATATATATATATATATACACATATTTCTATTGTATATATTTTTTATTTTATTTTTCACTTTCTTACTTTTATTTCTAATTTATGCTGCTTTCTACTCTTGAATGGGAGCACCGGTACTGTACAATTTCCCCTCGGGGATCAATAAAGTATTTCTGATTCTGATTCTGATTGATTATTAATTTTCCTCTTAATTGCAATTCCTCTATTAGTCCACAAGGTAGAGGTATGAGGTTAAAAAAGTAGGTGGAATTGCTGCGTCAGTAGCTGCTTCTCTGATGTTAAACTCAAAGCTCAACAGAAGTTTTATTGATTTCTTTTAATTGACCATGATTGAGTTACTTCACTTCAGATATTGGACATATACAGCCACTTTGCTTTCATTCACCATGCCACACATTAGGGCAGGGCAATATAGCAAATGTTAATGGATCTACAAAACTACATAGTTAAGTCATCAATACTGCCATTGATTTAATGCTTTTTATACATGTTTGTTCATTTATTTAGGCTACTTGTATGCACAGAAGATGATGATGATTGTCATTTATTCTAGTTTGTCAAGGCACATGAGTGTGGTATTGTAATTATTTAACTATGACATAATTGTGTTTTTATGCTAGGTGCCTTCATGTGTATTGTAAAAAGGTGAGCAATAAGAGTGTAAAGACAATAATGTAATATATATACATAATATAACTTTATTGTTTAATTTCATGTAACATTGGATTTATTATTGTGCACATCTGAAACTATATACGTCAATAATGCAACAAGCTAATTGTCACATATAATCACATGTAGTGTGTTGGAGGCCACATTTAACACTACAGCAACAAAATCACTGGAAATTGTATCATAGTTACTGTAGTTGCTCAAAACTTCCACCTTCAGAACAAGTAAGTTATGTAACAGACAAATAGTGTGATAAAAGGTGGAATCATATGTACACACAGCTTAGAAAGACCTATACATAATTTGAAAGCAATAAGTAAGATATACAACTCAAAAATTGCACAAATATCTTTGATTATTCACTAAATGCCTTCTTTTTCGTATGCACAACTATATTTCAACAGACTCTTCATTTATAAGAAATAAAATGGCAAACATTATCAGTGACAATATTCAATAATTAATGGGCATGACATGAACAAATTCAGAGCTTTCTATAGTCATTAAAGATAAAAGATGTATAATAATGCATTTCCAGACTCTTGAAAATATCTCTGTTCTTCTGTGCATTATAATCAGCTTAGACAACATAAACAAAGTGTCTTATGCTTCTCGTCATACTGCTTGGACTCTAGAAAGCAAATTATATGAAGTTCCTTCCCATATTACAGAGACAAATTAAATTCAGTTTAAAATGTCCTTTAAGAGTAATACCAGTTTAGATTCAGAATCATTCTTGCCATTAATGAGATATTTGGTCCCCATTTTGTGCAGCGTCGTCACAACCTTAAGCCTCCAATCACTGACAAAGGTGCCAGGCAAATGTATCAGGTGTAAGTGCTGTGAGACAAGAGTGGCAGAGGACCAGCACTTTAAAATATTGTTCCTTTCTTGTAGAATTGCCCATTTTTGAGGGCGTCTCCTTTTGTAAATTAGTGTTGTTTCACAGCGGTATCAAGTTCAAAGTGATATGAGGGTGTTGATCTTCCACTGTGCGGCTCTAACTTTGCTCCACAGAGAAATTTGACTCAGATCTGTCAAACAAAAACAAGAAAGATCACATTTAGTGAGAATTCATGAGAGGGAGGAATAAATGAGGATGTGTGTTAAGTGTGAGTGAGCTTACATGTCTTGGTGCTTGTGTATCATATGGTTGTTGTACTCCAACACAGGAGGGATGGTCTCCTCATCCTCAGGGACCTGAAACCGACACACGGGATCAGATCATGAGCCATCTGAGTCTAGTGTTTTCACTTTCCACTTAAAGGGCAAGAACACCATCTAGTGGTTGAAAAGTACTCTTACCTCCCAGTAAACTTCATCATCATAGCAGTTGTCATCAGCAGGGTCGCCCCAGATAGGGAACCTCAGAATGAAACCTTCGAAGAGAGGAAAAAAGGCATTCAGCAATACTACTCACTTTCTTGGCCATGATGCAATTGTTCAGTTAAAAAAAGTTAAAACCTATTTTGCACTTGAAAGAATAGAATCAAAGAACTCTTCAAAAAAGTAAAATATCTTTTAAAGTGCTAAACACCATCATGACTCTGGATTCCCTTGACATAATAATTGAAACAGACTGCTTGATATGGAAAGATAACTGTTTTCCTTACAGTAATACACAAGACATTTTTCAAACTCACCAACAATCGCTCCTCCAACAAGTCCAAATGCAATTGCCACACACGTGCCAGCAGCCTGGAAGCCTCCCTGCGTTCCTACAGATCTGTTTGCAAACTCGCCTTCAAAGTCAAATGTGCTGATCAGCCTAGGTAGTAAAAAACAAAACAAAAAAAACACTGTAATCCAGAGTTTTGTATAAAACCTTAAGGTCAGTTCCCTCTCAGTTGATGAAGTAGAAATTGCTGTCTTTGTGAATCACAATCAATCAATTACACTGCTTAATCTGTGTATATAGACAAAGACAACACCTGACAACTGGATGTGTGCTTCCATGTAAGTGAGTGCTTTCATTTACTATGTTGGAGTCAGTAAACAGGCGTGGTCAGGTTTTCCAAATTTCAAGCTATGTGTCTGGGTCTGTGTGCATGTCTGTCACTCACCCCTCTTTGCTATAGACAGATTCAGTGGCGGCCGCCGCAACAATGGCGCCTACGAAGCCGCCGAGCATCCCTGGGAGAGCGTGCAGGTTGTGGATACCACATGTGTCCTGTAGCTTGAGATATTTCTCCAAGAAGGGCTGAGTGTGAGAAAAAGTTACATTAATGACTGATCTGTGACCTGTGAGTCATCCGTTCTTATAATCCTATTATTTACCAGTAATACAACCTAGAATGGTTCTTTTTTTTTTTTACTTCCCATCAGCAGTGATAGAGCCACAGCACCAACTTCAAGAGTTGTTTCAGATCAAAAGTTAGGTGGTGAAAGACTGCAGGCTCACCGTGACAAACAGGTAGCCAAAGGTGGAGATGATGCCACAGCAGAAACCCACGATTAGTGAACCATAAGGAGTGATCATGAACTCTGCTGCTGTTCCCATAGCAACACCACCTGCCAGAGTGGCATTCTGGATGTGCACCTGTCAGGTAAAACAACATATTAGTCATGAGAAATTGAGAAATGCATAGCTGTTATATTACTAGTCGTTGTTCAGTGACATGGCATTACCATGTCCAGCTTTCCTCTCTTCTGAGACATGCTGGAGATGGCCACAGTGGTGAGAACAGAGGAGGCGAGGGCAATGTAAGTGTTGATGGCCGCTCTGTGCTGTCCGTCGCCATGGTCTGTGATGGCTGAGTTGAAACTGGGCCAGAACATCCACAGGAACAGTGTACCTGTGAGGTGAGAGAGAGTCACAGTCCGATTAACACATTTACAATCGAGCAAACTGGTCTGACAATCATGAATTTAAAATATGAGTTATGCCAAATGAACTGTGACCTAAAGGAAAATGTACGAAGAAGTGTAAAATATAAATCGCAGGTTACTCACCAATCATGGCAAACACATCAGAGTGGTAGACAGATCCATTGAGGCGTTTGCTTAGGTGTAGGTTTGGTCGGTAGAGGACCCAGGAGATGGCCAAACCATAGTACCCTCCGAAGGCGTGAATGACCATGGAACCACCAGCATCTCTGCACTGTGGGAATAAGCAGCACAAAAAAGAAATTGCAATGTTTGAAGGAAAATTCTCACTCCTCCTCAAACAATAATCAAGTTCCCGGTGGGATGATTGTGTTTGGCGAGACTTACATGAAGGAGGCTGAGGATGATGTATTCCTCCACAGCAAACAGTGTGATGCCAAATAAGGTGACAACCAGCAGCTGGACAGGGCTTACTTTTCCCAGGAGGGCACCGTAGGCAATCAGAGAGCCAGCACAGCAGAAGTCTGCGTTGATCAGACTGTGGGAGGGGGGGACAAAGACAAGGACGAAAACAAGGTCAGAATGAGCGGAAACTTTAACACCCAAAGAGAAATTAACCAAATCACTGTGAGGAGTCAAAGCAAGGCTGGATTACCAGGTGGGCAAAGCGGGCAACTGCCCTGAGGCCCCAGGCCCCCATGGACCCCATGAGTCTAAGAGTCGGTACATGTGATCTGGTTTTGATAACATGATTTGAATTGCACATTTGTTGAGGAACTGGCACCACTAAAGTACAATATCAACTCAGGCTGGTCCTGTATCATCACCTCATGTTGTGGCTCTGTCTTGTAGAGGGGCCTTGTGTCACATCCTAGCTATTTCAGTTAATACTGTGCTCACATGGTGTGTATTCTTACACAAAGTTGTGTTTACTCAGAAACCTTGGGGCCAGGTAGTGTTATTTCACTGCAGTTGTACTGTTTGTTCTCTGGGTGTATTTGTTTTTGTTGTGTTTATTGTACAGAACAGTCCACTGATTGTCATTGCACTTCTATAACATAGTAGACTCACGGAGGACAGTTTAGAAAAAAGATTCCCCAGCGTGACTGCATGGTCTGAGTGGAAGGGAAGAATTTCACTCTTTTGCATGTTTAAATAGAGATAGACAATAAAGAACCTCTAAAGAAGCATATTTGGAGAAAAAAAGAAAATATATGTAATAAAGGGTTTTTTGTGCAGCTAGGCTACTTTTCAGAGTAGTATTGTGCTCAATGAAGGACTTGTAATGTGATGTAATACTGAGGTCTGGTCAATGTTTTTTATGAATATATTCACTGAATCTGTTACAATACACTCACTAAAGCTGTGCTTCCTGTACAATACAAATGTTCTGAACAAAAACTATATAAAAACAAATGAAAAAAGAGCGTATTTCTAATGCATTTTACTTAATAAATGTTCCAAAACTATCAGATTTTCTTTGGTGTTTTACTGCCCTTATAACACAGTGTTTCCCTGAGGCAACACAACATTTTTTTCACGCCAAATTTGATTATTAATACATCATTAGAGAGCCTCAATCTTTTTTTTTTTTTTTTTAAACCATAATGTGGACAGTTTGAGTTACATAACGCACTTGTGCACCCCCACCTGCATCTCTTTTGTTTACTAAATGATCAGTTTTGCTTGCAATGAAGAGACTCACCTCTCTACTCCAATATAGATTTTTCCGGTGTTCGGGTCAAGGGTGTGGAACCAGCCTTGCATGAGAAGAGCCCACTGCAGGCCAAAGGAGGCGATCAGGAAGTTGAAGCCGACACCACTGAAGCTGTAGCGTTTCAGGAAGGTCATGAGGAAACCAAAGCCAACAAAGATCATGACGTGGACGTCCTGGAAGCCTAAAGAGAGGAAAATAAACACATTTTGTTGATGAGTGTCAAGGCATGATTTGTAGAATAATTAAATACAACATTTAAACCGTATCAAGCTTTGACAAAGAACTCTTTCTCTCCACCACTTTTCTACTTCATATGAATTAACATTAAAATGCCGAATTAAAGTTTCTTATAATTATAGATTTGTAATTCATGCTTTTGTTTATGCTTTTTACCAGTTTAATTTGCTTAAACTGATTACTGGCTTTAAGATATTATTGCAGATGGAGAACTTCATGATGAGGTTACAACATACTGGGTGTACAACCAATGTTAGCATTGTGCAGTGCTAATATTTGAGTGTTACATACAAGGAAAAGAGAAGGCCTCTCATAAAATATTCAGCTTTTGAAACCAAGTTTTTTAGCTGGAAAAACAGCCTCCTTAAATCATAATCCATGTTGTTTTTAATGACCTGTGACATTTCAATGGAATGTCATTTTGCGATGTGGCAATTTCTCGCCAGAACAGAAACCAAAGACAGAAACAGGAGGGTGAAGAAAAGGTAAAATGGCCACAATCTGGTTCTAAACCAATGCAGCTGAAAGAAATTTAAAATGGTGGGCAATTAATTCATTTGCCATCACTGACACAGGATCATCAACACCTGCATTTAAATATGGAACTTTTATTGCAGGTATATTTTCCTTCCAGGTTGTCTACAATTGTACTTACTGGGATATCTGAAGTAGAAGTCATTTTCAATGTCGCTGGTGATGTTGTGTTCCCTTTTGGTCTCTACCCAATGTGCATCTGACTCCTCATCGTACCGGATGAAAACTCCAAACAGCACAACCATAGCAAACTGCCAGACAAAGCAGACAGCCGGCAGACTAACACGCACATTGGTGTTCTTTTGGCGGCCGAAAAAATTGCCAACACCCTCCAAACAGTTCCCCATGGTGATAACTCTCTGCTAGATGATGCTCTGATCACTCCTCAGCCAGACCCTCGCTCTGCTGTAACTTCCAACAGCTTCTTAGCAGGCATATATATATATATGGATGTTAGGAGGGGTGTGCTCCCATTCTCCACTCAAACACAGGGGGTGGACACACCTTACCTTAAACCACTCCTTCCCTGCTCACCTTCTATCCCTACAGCTACAGGTAGCAACACTCCTCCTAGAACAGGTATCACAGCAGGAACCTCTGCATAAATGTTTGATTGAAATGACTCACTACAGACGTTTCATGCGGTGACTAACTTGATGTGGAAATGACTTCCAGACATTTTTCACAAAATGTTCACATTTGCCAGACGTTCAACACAATCAGAAAACATATGTAGATATCAGGCCTTGGTATAACGGTAAAGATATTCAGCTACAGAATCCAACTGTACTGCACTTGTTCACTTGTTCCTGCATTGGAATGATTTTTGAGTGTCAGCCATGTGCACTGTTAGAGCATTAAGCCATTAAGCTGGTCCTGAGTGAACACACCTGTCAGTCAGGCTTACACCACATATCATCATTAGAGTTGCATACTGAATTCAGGTGTGTATAACAGGAGATCAGAAGACATGGCTGTGTTCTTCCAGGAATAAGTAACATCCAACATATATTTTATGCTTTCTTGTATCTTTTAATGGAGGATTTACGGAGCCTGAATGTACAGTTTTATATTGCTGCTAACCACGGAGCCTCTCCACTGGAGCAGCTGGGGGTACAGTGCCTTGTTTAAGGAGCCTTTAACAATAGGTACTACTGTGTTGGGCACCCACTACCCAGATTACCCTTCAGGTCCTTTAGTCCACCACTGCCTGAAGACCAGAAGAGGCATGATATCAGCCAGTGACATGAAATGAATATCATTATGACCAAAATGAGTGATGGCTCAACTGGAACAAATCTGTGTGAAGCCGCCTCTAAAGCGCTGTTTGTTATTTTGTTTTACATCCTCCTACAAATCATGTGTACTTTGTGTTCCGCTTGTGCTCTCCAATCTCGATGATGATCTACCAGAAGAGATTCCAGTTTAAGGATTCATCGTATGTCGGGGCTCTGCTGTATCTCTGTGACACAAAGAACATTCCAGATGATATCTGTTTTCCTTCTTCAACACATTCAACCCATTATGTAATGTATTATGTATCCCTGATGAGATTCTCCTCTTTGATAATATAGCTATAGATATATAACACAGGGTGTGCTCAGGTGTCGAGCTACGATTTATAGGATGTGCTCCAACTCAACTTTAATAGATAGATAATGTTTCATTGTAATATTATTTGTATTTGTATCTGGGTTTTGCAGGTTTTACAAGCCCACAAGGGTTAAAACATTTTTTTTAAGTTTTCTTGACAGACTGAATTATGGCCTTTTCAGGATGTTGGTACTGTATTATGTTGTGAACAACTGAACAACTGCCACCGTGGCAATAGTGGGATGATGGTAAATGCTAAAACAAGTCATAAAGTCAGTAATAAAAAGGGTTGCAGATGCACAACAATATCTTTCTAAAAGAATTTAAAGGAATTGTTCCCAAATGTTGTCTACCTGATGGTTTAACCAACTGGTTCTTATTTTATTTGAAGAAGAAAAGCTGCAAAAACTGGAGTTTTAAGCATAAGCATATCTTTGTGCAGCAGAAATATGTTTTTATGTCATTATGTTTTCGGGTTGTCCGTCCATTCTCTGTCCATTCTCGTGAACGTGATATCTCAGGAACGCCTGGACAGACATGGATGTAAACTGCAACTTGGCTGGTTGGTAAAGGCATACAACCACAGGGCGCTAATTCTAGTTTTTCTAGTTCCTCTTCTGTTAATTATCTTGCAGCACTTCAAGTCAAACTTTTGACCCCTTCTGTGGGTCCCAACCACCAGGTTGGGCGTTACAATGCAAATGTGCATTTAATCGCATGTCAATTCCAGTTTTTATTTGTTATATTTTCTTGTTGTGGAGCAGAATACTTCTCTGGTCACTGGCAAATGATCCTGTAATGAGTATTGAGAAGAGGACTCCTTGTTCATCTTTAAACATCTCTATCAGCTACAATGCATGAGTAAAATGTTCAGCAGTTGAAAGATAATATTAAGGATCAGTTTTGCCTTTCTCAGATGATAAAAACCATATCAAAGCTTCTGATTCACAAAGTTCTCAAACAGAGGAAGAAGAATGTGGTTCGCTGAAATAATGAATGGATGATCATAAATTAAAGCTGAGGAAAGAACAGCAAAGAGTGATCATGCTGTGTCAAAATAAATAGGTCTACATTAAAAAAAAAAAATTTGTAAAAGAATAGAAAATTGCATAACTGTTGTTGATCATTAAAATTAATCGATGCAGAAGTGATACAACGTCGTCCTAAAACGTTTCAGAGTGGTTGAACATGTGACAGAGGGACAGTATAGAGGTTTCAGATCTTATCTGTTGAAGGCATTTCAGCGATGTTCCCTGTCACATGGTGTGGTATGCTCTGCCTTAGCCGCGCAGAGCCCAGGAATGATGCCGCTGGAGATATTATGAGCTCTTGTCAATCTACAGGTAAATGAGACACAGATCAGTGCACCGCAAATATTCAAACAACAAAGCTATTCAATTTCATTCCATGTTCTCTGCTTCGACATTGTCTTTAGAAGTACTGTAACTACGGCATCCCATCAGGCATTACTTACAAATATGGAAACCACTACAACTGAACACAGACAAATGAAGCACAATCAAATTAAACATTGATTTACAGCGTTAATATTCTCTTGCATTCTCTGCACAATCTTAGTCATAAGCTGTTGACCACCTCAATCAGTGTCTGTTTGGGAAATAATGTGCAACCAACAACTTTCAAAGCTCGAAAAGTGAAAAAGCATCAGGTAATTGCTTCCTTCTCATATGACTCAAAACCTGTTATTGTTGGAATCATTATGGTGTCATCATTCATCTCTGTAACAACACACTTTTCTATTTTGTAATCTGTGAGAGATGAAAGGCGAGCTCATTATTTGAAAATTATCCATACAGCACTGTTGAATAAATAATAATAATCAAGAAAATAGAATGTCAATCAAACATTCTTCGCTTTTGATTTGATCCGTCGGAAGAAGCCTGAGGACTGTGACTAAGCATAGAAGAATTTCCTTGAACTTGGCAGGTACACAACGGCGCACACAGCCAGATGCCACAGAGATATGGGAGCGTCAGGCAGTCGGCTGTTTCTTGGTGACAGAATACTACAGCTCACTCTGAAGATGATCTGACACTCCGATAACCCCCAGCCACAGTGTTATGATCTCAAAGAGGAGACAGAGGTTTGACTTTGTCAAACAGCATCTTGGTTTCTCACATGGTCCATCATGTGACACGCTAGTTCACGCACATGTAAATGTGTCTGGAGGTGTCACTCAGCCTCGTGTGCCTCAGTCAGGTGCACGGGTGACTCTGAGCAACAATGAACACGTATGACTTAATGAGTAATGGTGTTTTCAACTCGCACATTTTAAAGTAATCTGTCATTTGTGACTTTTTTGCAAAATTGTCTTTGTCTTACATTTTTGTAGATTGTTATTTGTTTGTTTGGTTGGTAGTTTGTTTTTTTTGTGTATCAGTGAAATAAACACTTAAAACTAAATTAATATTTGCCTCCTTGGAATTTATATTGTTTCCCAAAATTCAGTCTAATGAGTAGTGTAATGGGAAAACTGTTACAAAATAAGATTTTTACATGTTAACTCCAGGAGTTCACATTAGTTCAGACTTGATGATTTCACTGATACAAGATACAAAAGATCCATTTATCTGGTGGTGTGATGTTTTGGGCAGATTTTTCCTGAATAAGTTCAAACGTTTCTTTACAATGTGTACAAAACACAGCAACTAGGATTCTTAAACACTCATTAAAAATCATCAAGATTCACTGGGTGGCATAATTTACTGAAATCAATCAATTGTGACAAGTGACATCACAGATCTTTTAATTTACATCTGTTGCCTCTGTGGTGTTGGAAACAGAAAAAAGGCATAAAACAATGACAATTTAAAGTTAAAATTTCTTTGAGTACCGTGGAAGCCTAATTTGAAACTGTAACCCATCATGGTGGAATAGTTGCTTTCAGCTGTTGTATGTAAACTCTGAAGATGCAAAAATGTGTGTGTGTGTGTGTGTGTGTGTGTGTGTGTGTGTGTGTGTGTGTGTGTGTGTGTGTGTGTAATTTAAATAAAGATTGTGATATATTCTTTGACACATGAATCTTATGAGCCTTCATATCCAGTTTTCTTTAATTCCCTTTTAAGTTGATTTTATAGCACACTGTCCAACAACATATAAATACTTTATCATCATCTTCACTGACACTACGTTAAGTAAAATATTCATCATCATTCCATTAAATGGAAATACTCTATCTTATGCATCATTAAATACATCATCATATATCATATATACATACTAAAAATCCCGCCTGACATATTTTGTATTTTTGGAAACTTTGGGATCTCGACTGGAATTTTAAATACAGTTTTGTGGTTTTGAAGAATGACTGGCTACACTTCTTGAGTTTGTGTTGATGTTCCACTGGCGGGACAGTGGGATTGAAGAAGTTAATCCCATCTGAGGTGATTCATCGCCTGAAGTCCCTCAGCAGGTTTCTACTCTTTTATTGTTTTCAATCAGGGTTTGAAATGATATGTTTGAGGAGCCCAGGCTGATTTGTATCGTCATGAATTAATTTATTTAGAGAATACATGCTTTTCTGTAAGGTTGTTAATTAATTGCCTCAGATTTATATTTTTGACAGCTTCGATTTAATAATGTATCTTGTCTCGAGCAATCCATTCATCTCCTTATTTGTGATTTAGCAGCGTGCCAACTGAAAATTAAGTCCAACCCTAAAAAGCAGCAACAGGAGTCCTGACTGGCCAGCCGTGGAGCTCCCACCACTTGTTCCTGCAGACAGCAGCAGCATGATGCATCACAGCCGGCCTGTCAGAGCTCCTGTTGCTGTACTGATAGTTGGACCTCATGTCATTTTACAGATGGCTCACTTCTTACACATTTTGTTTTTCAATGTGTCTGTATTTACTCCAGAGACAAACTCCAGACTCCATACTACTCAACCATTTTCACCTTTATTACGACACTGCACATGGACAAAAAAGAAGTGTGCGGACGGCAAGCAAGATCGGAAAACGACTTAGCAAAAGAGATCAAATTGAATAAAATATAAACACAGTTTTGTCTTTGTGTGATAATAATAAATGCCTGGTAGATGAGACTGATAACTCTCACATGTAGCTGGCTTCTTTCTTCTTCTCTACATCTTTTTTTGAGATATTCATGAAGCTCTCTGCAGTTTCTGATGACAACAGAATGACATTGGTTACGTCAGACACAGCATGAAAAGGAGAGGCTGGGGAGGAGGCGGCTTGCCAAGCGGCTTGCAGAGGAAGCAGCAAGGGTAGGCAGGCTAAAGCCACTTAAACAAGACAGCCTGTATGAGATTTGCCAACTGAAATAGAGAGGGCCAAATGCATAGAAGGGAATCAACTGAACCAGCTGCTATCAGCTGATGTAGCCGGGATTGTGACCTGAGCTTGACTTCATGGCCTGCCTGAACTAACGCTATGCTCAACTTTTGTGAATACAGTGCATTGAATGGGCCTAACATTACATTTGCAGTAACTCATCGACAGATAAGATATTCTGAGGTTATCCAGAATGAGACACAAATTGAATATTAATTGGGGTTGAATTACTTTCCTGATCAACCCATTTTTAATTGGTAAAGTTGTCAAACTCGAGCAGGGACCAGCTAAATTTAAGGGGGTTTTTGGGTGGAGAGAGCTATCTACTCATTTGGCAATGTTTTGTTACCTGGAAACCAAATACGAATGCTGGCCTCAAACATCATGAGACACTCAGGTGACAAGTAAGAGTTACATAACATGCTCGACCGGTAAGGTGGTTTCAATTATGGTTGAACAATCAGTTTGAGGAGCTACAAAAAATAAATCACACATGACAGTCATACCTTCAGCTGATGAGTGACAGGCACCACACCCTCCTCAGTGCAGGTGTTTTTCTCATCTTAGCCAAGAAGTCGAGTCCACATTATGGCCTTACTGAGTGTGTGTGTGTGTGTGTGTGTGTGTGATACCGATGTGTATTATTTGATACTAATCATAAAAGTAGTCTTTTCATAAATGATATGCAGTACAAAGTTGCCACGTATGCAATGTTCCAGATAAACAACTAGCAGACGTTGGGGTCCCATAAAGATAAGATGTATTCCAGGTAAACAACTAGCAGATGTTGGGCCCCATAAAGATAAGATTTATTGTTGTTTAGATGTGGTCTTCCTTGGTATGTGAAAGGTCATTCTGAGAGGTCTCTCTCAGACCCCTAGATGGGGAACGGAAGTTTACAGACTCGTGTGTTATAGTAGGACCTGTATGTCTAAAGGTATAAAAGACGAGCTTGAACAGTGTTCGAGGCAGCAGTACTGATTCGGCTACGGGTGCTGTACAGGTTAGGATGCGCATGCCTGTTGATCCTGATCTTTGATGCAAATAAAGAATATTATGTGAAAAGTCAGTATCAGCGGAGTTTCCTTCCATCATCGGATCATCGCCTACATCTAGGGAATGAAGAAGAAATTAACAACAATACATTCATGTGACATACCCCATTTGAGTGGGTCATGATGAAGTCTATCTTTATACTTTCTCCTCCACACTGGCAGACACTGATACATTCAGCTAATGAAACACTTTGAATAGGCGATCAGTCCATTTAGCAATTGTTAATGTATTTCACTTATTTTACTGTTTGTAGTACTGAAGAAACCTTCATTAAGTAAACTTTAATACATAAGTTGAGCAACGTCGTTTCAAAGCTCAGAGAGTGTCATGTTTTCATTCTCTGAGGGATTAATCTCAAATTGGTGTCGGCATGAAATCTTGCAGCAGGTAAAAATGCCTTATCACTGAAATATGAAAAGGATTATCCGTGCTAATTATGCTAATCCATGTCAAATAAGGCTTAAAGGACAGGAAATGCACATCATTTCAAGAACAATTACAATAATCTCCCAGTACAGCTCTATACTATACTCAGAGCCAGACAGCAGAATCTGCAGCAGTGTTTGCATAGAGATGAGTATCAATTCAATGTAACCTCTCTATGACATTACACACCCACGCCGCACACGTCATGATCAGACATGTCAGTGTCACTCAACAATGTCACCTGCCTTGTCTCAACAAACCGATTTGATGGTTTTCTGTTCTCTTGCCACGTGAAAAATAAGAGAGAAACAAAACTTCTATTCATTTTGCTATAACAGTACTAATCCACACTAAACCTGATAAATCTATCTTAACAATAGGCAAACAGCTAAACATCTTCTTGCTCTTTTGGCCAACAAACAACAAAACTGAGCATCACAGCCAACATTTGGTATGGAGTGGGACAGAAAGCCTGGTTGCTGAATCTTAGCTGGCTAAACCTAAACTAAAACAGTCATTTGATCACAGGTCAAACGGCAATTGCAATTAGACAAGTATAAAATATATAGTAGTATTAAATCACCATTTTATGATCATGAAGTCGTCTGACAAAATAAACATCAATACAGGTTAAAGCACATTTAAAGCAGTCCAGCAAGTCCCCATAAAAAAGAAAGCAAATGAGTGTATTTTATTCGACCAGGTTTACATCCTAGTTTTCCAAAAGCTATGTTTTCTTCATCAACACTAAAATGTGCTGCAAGCATTTTAAGATGCATCCTCTCTGAAAGGTTTTTGGCTGTGAAACCAGTGGTGGAATAATAACTATATACATTTACTCAAATACTTGTACTTGAGTATTTTCTTGCAATACCACTTTCTATTTCTACTTAAAACATTTCTGCGGGAGAAAGCTTAGGATGGACCTGCCCACTGATCTTGTTAATGACTCTACATTCTTCAGTACATTGTCAGACCTGCCTCGGGTTTCATCAGTCTAATTAGCTGTCAGCCAGTCAACCCGTCTAATAGCTGCAGAGATGTCCCAGACTGATATTGCCTTCCTCCGAGCTATGCTGCTATTAGCTCAAAATACGAGGGACATACAGTGTGTTTGCAACAAGGTGTTTTCAGTTCAGGGACCAAACGATTACAGGTGGAGGGGTAACATAAAAACACCATCACCACGTTTCCAGACATCAGTGTAATTTACTCAAGCAGATAAACATTGGCAGCCTCCGGCAGCCTGTGTGTGTTGTGAACTGTTGTGAAATCAAAACGAAAACATTGTTTGTTTAAAGGCCCTGGTGTGTCTCTGCAGTCTGTTCACACACTGAACACACACACACCCTCCACTGCTGGAGACTACAGCTTTGACAAGACATAATCATGTGTCAAAGAATATATCAGTCTTTATTTAAATTACGCACACACACACACACACACACACACACACACACACACACACACACACACACACATTTTTGCATCTTCAGAGTTTACATACAACAGCTGAAAGCAACTATTCCACCATGATGGGTTACAGTTTTAAATTAGGCTTCCACGGTACTCAAAGAAATTTTAACTTTAATTTGTCATTGTTTTATGCCTTTTTTCTGTTTCCAACACCACAGAGGCAACAGATATAAAGCAGCTTCACTGTCAAATGTCAAAAGAATTTGTCTTAAAATATCTTTAAGTCGTAAATCGTCTTTGTTTGGAAGGAATTCTTCCTTTGCTGAATGTAATTGTTCTATGTCATTATGTCAGTTATGAAACTGGTTATCATGTGTTTAAAATTGGTAAGCAAAACAAAAATAAATTGCTGTAAAATAAAAATGTTTGACTCCTTTTCACACAGGATGTTGACTTGAGTAGTGCTGTACATTGGCCACTGAAAAACCTTGTTTTGTGCCTGGCAGGTGTCCATAACATTTATATAACAGGGCACCTCAAACTTAGTTTACAGTTGCAGAATATTAAACTGCAGCTATTTATGGTAAACGTGCTTGCTACAGCACAGTGCTCTTGTCAAATAACAGCAATCTCCTAAATTTTGTTTCTGGTAGCGTGTAAAGCAGTGATACTCAATTTACGGATTAGATCCGCGATAGGGTGCCGGGTGGTTAGGGTTAACCCAGCCTCTACACTCCTCAGTAGGATGTGTCAGTTTAGCACATCTCTGTGGTTTCTGTGAGACAGATCACTTAGGTGTTATAATATACAGTATGGTATGTTGTGTTTACAGTAGCGCAAGTTTGTGTTGTCTCGAAGACGACAGATGTGTTGACGACAACCTTCTGTTTTTAGGAGGAGGAGGAATAAAAACAAACAGGACAAGAAGGGAAGAAACATGAATGCTGCCATCAACTGGTCCACTGATATTTTACAAGTCAACAAAACTCAATTTCCAAGTTCCTTTCCTCCTGTATTTTTTGAGTAATTTTCTATTTTGTTTTTAATGTCATTGTCTCTTGAAGAACTGTTTCAGTGTTCAGAATGGATTTGTAACATCTTTCCTGAAAGAAAAACTATGTAAAATTGCAAACAAATCAGACAAAGAGAAAGGAAAAAAACTTTTTCTACAGTACATGTCCTACTAACAGGCTTGTGTTATGTACTTTTGTTGTATATGGCACTGAGCTCAGGCCGAAGTTTCTTGAAAGACGGTCTGTTTCTGGGCTCGTACTGCCAGCAGCTGCTCATAATCCTGGAGATTTCCACGGGGCAGCCATGTGGAGCGGGCATACGATAACCTGAAACACATCACAGACAGTCAAAACAGATAATCTTTGCACACTCGACACATTTTCTGAAACGTGGAAGAGCATCAGAATCAAGCACAACGTAGGGGCAGGAACTTTCCTCGACTGCATCTGAACACAAGTGCTTCAGAGTGTCTGATATGAGTCTTTACCTTTCTCCACCTCATCTCGTGTCTGCTGGTTGGTCATGCTCGTGTAGGGCGTCATTCCCATGGAGAAGGTCTCCCACAGAAAGACACCAAAGCTCCAGACATCACTCTCTGTGGTATAACGACCTGAAAACACCAGCAGGGGGCAGCATTGGCGAAGGCAAGTCAGTCAGTTTTTAATTGACCATTGGCATAGAGAAACAGGAGAGGAGTCTCTGGTTGTGACTGCAGGGCAGAGGCAGTTGTGGCGTACCATAGTTCAGGGCTTCAGGAGCCGTCCATTTGACAGGGATCTGTCTGAGGCCGCCCTCTGTAGAGTAGACACCATCATCTTGCTGACGGGACATCCCAAAGTCACTAATCTTCACCAAGTTCTGCTCTGCAACCAGACAGTTTCTCGCTGCCAGGTCCCTTTAAAAAAAAGACAACAATTCAGAGGGAGAAAGATGTAAGAGGGATGTACGCAGAGGCTGATGAAAAATGGATACGAAAGAGACACAAAAACATCATGCTCTGTGTGAAAAAAAGAGAAACAGCAAGAGAACAGACAGCACTAAAAGGAGTGAGAGAACAGACGTTCTTGTCATGTCTCTGGTGTTGCATGTGAGGCAGTTTGACATGCAGCGTTACAGGCTGAGCAGCTACCAGCAGTCTGCTCTCATCTGTCCCCGATGGGCAAATCGTACAGTGCTCCTGTAATGAGCCGGGTGTCACAACCTCATGTCTTCTCCAGAGCACCGACAACCTCCACTGATGCCTCATCCAAAGCACCCAGCATCGCAACAGCAGATCCCCTGAAACACTACAAAAATCATGCAAACATTTCCATTTCAGGTTGCATCATTTACAGTATATTCTTGCTATGTTTTGGGGTCTCAGCCTTTTCTCATTTTTCTTTTAATGAATGCTTTGAAAGCAAGATTTCTTTATGTTTGTAGGCTACATAAAAAGCCCCATGTTTGATCTTTATAACCAGTTCACTGCTCACTTTGAGATCTACAGTCTTCAGAGGCTGTTTCTGTGTAGCTGCAGTCGTACTGTTGTGAGCCAGTTTTCCTCTTGGCTTGGAAAAAATATTCACAAAGAAGACATCACACCCAATTCAGCATCCTAGCATTGGCTCCCTGTCTCTGTTACAGCTGATTTTAAAATCTTATTACCAGTGTACAAGAGTGCACAAGGCTCTGAAAGGTTGAACACCTACATATTGAATTGACTGTTTCACCTTCTATACTGGCAACCGCAATCTTAGGTCTTCGAGCACGACAGCGTTAAATCTACGAACAGTTGTTATGGACTAAAACTGTGGAACCTGCTCATTAATATCCAAAATGAAACTTGTGCATTTTTTGTTATTTCTACTCTGTTTTATTGTATTTTAAAGTGTTTCTTTGCAAAATTTAGTTTACATGTGTTTTCAATACAATTTCATGTAAAGCACTTTGAGCTTAATTTTATGTATGAAAGTTTCAATACAAATATAGGTTTATTATAAAGAGAGAGTCATATAACCGTGTGATCAGAGAATGAACCGCTCTACCTCCTGAGCCACAGCCACTTGCTTATGTCTCATTTCTAAAAAACACAAAAATAAACACAAAACCTGCTCTGTAGCTCTCTGAACACACTTTTAGATGTTTATTTGGGAGAGTTCCAGTTGTTTCCCCGAGGCTTTTGGCTCTTGTTCCTTTTGAGTTTGAAAACACTTATTGTAAGTTACTTTGGACAAAAGGGTCCTCCAAATGAAGGTGGTGTAATGCACTGTTGAGTTCATGGTTGTCTTTTTCATGTAAGTGAAAGAATATCAGCCAGTGGAGCTTGTTTTTAGCTTTCTTTTCAAGGACACACCAGCTATCAGCTATTTAAGAAAACTGTTTCTCTCCCATTTTCAATCAACTATTTGACTGCTACATCAACATATGGGGAAGTGCTGCTGGTAAAGTGCAGTTTGGTTAACAGTTAGATGAAGTGAATGTTGGGGAAGTTAATTATGTTTATTATTATGTACCATAAAGGCTTTGAGATCCATCTGCCTGCAGCATGTACCTCTCTTCTTCCTGTGGAAACTGCATCATACTTTATGTAAAATGTTTTAATATGCAACTAATTAATTTTTACTGGAACCATAATTTGTCTAACACACTACTCTGCTGTGTTTATATGTTTCCTGTGTCTTTAATTCATGGTTTGGACAAATCTAGACAATAAAGTACACTGTCCTCTGATCTGAGGATGCTTGTTTGTGTTAGTTGTTTTTATTCTGTAACTTATGTCTTAGATAGTGTAAATATATAATATGTATTCCAGTGTTTTTTAAAATTAGGTTTTCATACATACACACAAAAATACAATTGTCCCTTGCAATTGCGCTTGCATTGGCTAATTGGTATCACCTGTTTCATTCATGCTCTACTATCAGTGGCTCATTCATTAACTGCTTAGCCACCAGCTGACTAATAATGACCAATCATAATCATGCAGGTGTACAGATTATAACCTGAAACTTCTCACTTTAAAGCGGCCGTCGCACCACAAAGTGACATTCGCTTGTCCATGTGAAATTAGTGGGGCCAGAAGCTTGGTGACGTAGTGACTACTCACAGAACAAGTTGGTGAACTGCTGTAGCTGGTGAGCTAACTGTTAACTCACTAGCCGGCCTGGCATGCTAACGTCAGTTAGCACGCTCATTATCTTAGCTTGATTGCTAACAGGAAAATAAGTTCACACTGTGTATTCAAAAGACTTATTTGTACCATCAACTCCTGTCTCATAACTGTCTGGAAACCATTGTTCTTTAGTGGAACCACTTTTATTTAGGCAGTGGAGATTAAATAAAAGTGAATCGTACAACATAACTAACAATAGCTTCCTCCATTTTGGACTCTCCAGCTCTCCATCCCCTCAAAGATCAGCACTGTCAAGACAGCTTGCTATTGGCCAATGGCACAAAATTCACCTAAACTGAACTTTACGCAGATTCATTTCACCTCTGATCCTCTGATCACATTGATTCCAAAGGAACAAACTGATTTTGCCGTGAAATTTCACAGGGTGAGGATCCTTGATTAAATTTAAATTGATTGATTGACCAACCTGTGGATACACTTCTTGCTCTCCAGGTACTCCATGCCACATGCTACATTTTCTGTCATTTTGACCAACATCTTAGGCTGCAGACTGTGACTCTCACGCCGCAAGAAGGACAGAAAATCACCACCTTATGAAATGTGTAGACACACACACAAACACACACACATATATATATATATAAAGAGTGATGATGGAGGAGCACAGTGGGGAAGCAATAAAGGTACAATAAAGCTTGTAACTGTTGGGTAAATAAGCTGAGCGATATAGAGTCCAACAGGATCATATTCACCTTGAACGAGCTCCATGATGATGTAGATGGGCTGTTTCTGAGTACACACTCCTATCAGCTTCACAATGTTAGGGTGGTCATACTGCTTCAGGATCCTGGACAGCACAGGAGAGGAGTACAGAGAGGATTGTGTGGTGTGTGTGTGTGTGTGTGTGTGTGTGTGCGCGCACAAGTGCGTGTGTATGTGTGTGTGTCAGTGTACTAACCTGGCTTCCATCAGGAACTTACTCTTGTGCTCTGGGGCCAGGTTCTCTTTACAGGATTTCACCGCTACAGGAGTGTTATCAGAGCGTAAACGACCACTGTACACTTCTCCAAAGTTACCCTGCGAACACCAACATAATCACTTAACTCTCTTTTCTAACTCAGCCGGGTACATATCAAATCTGAAGTTAACCATTTTAACAATATGTGCACAATTTTATGACAATTTGAGATGAAACTTTACTTCCACATTTCTGTCAACAGATGTTAAGTTCACCCACCCGTCCAATGAAGTGTCCCAAGATAATATCATCATGTTCCAGGACCCACTTGTCCTGATGGGGTTAAAGATTAAGAGTTAGAGACACATAATAGTACTGTTTTAAATTTTGACATCAGCAAGGAAGAGAGAAAAGAAAAGGGAAGAGAATTTGAAGGAAAGATCATTAGAGAGCAAGTTTAGATTTGCATACACGCTCATCTGTGACGTCTTTGGAAGCACTTTGATAACAGTTAGTATGTTAAAACTGTGTGTCGAAGCTCTGGGCCACAGAGTTAGAAAGCAGAATCTACAGAGCTCACAAACAGAAACAAAGGCGAAACTGTCGATGGACCTGCCAAACTCGCCAAAGAAGCCTTTCTGCATGGATATACAGAGATGTGTGTGTGTGTGTGTGTGTGTGTGTGTGTGTGTGTGTGTGTGTGTGTGTGTGTGTGTGTGTGTGTGTGTGCGTGTGTGTGTGTGTGTTACAGCAGTACCTTCAGCACAGGCTTCTTCAGCACTATGTCAGACCTCTTGGTGATGTGTTGCCGTGAGGTCAGTAGATGATGGATCAGCTGCGGGATACTGTGGAAGCCTTCTCCATCCAGACGGTACAGATTCTACTGACACACATGGAAAAGCATTTACAGAAGTGAACTGATGCACAAACACACAGGAAGGAGAAGAACGTCATGGCATAATGAAAAAAACATATCGATGGCCGAAGAGCAAAACCTCCTATCTGAAAAATGCACTTTTTTGAGAAACCAAACAAAACTTGTTTTCTTGCAGAATGCTATTTGTTAAGGATACCCAATACATAATAAACTGTTTGGGACTATATTACTATATTATGTGTTAACAATACCGACTAGGTATTAGTGCCTCACAAAGTGAACATAGGAGGTTTTTCCCCACTTTTTCTGGATCATTTTGCAGATAGGAGGTTTTGCGCTTTGGCCATCAATATACAACAAACAAGCACTTTAAACTGTTAGATCATTTAAATAACTTTGTCTTGTGTCTGTTTTGAAATTCATTCTAAACATCTAAACTTAAGTTTAATTTGCAGATAACAACACCAGGTAGAAAATAGCCACATACTATTTACATGCTTTTTTAGCAATATCAGTGGTCATATGATGTATATATCCACACAGAAACACACAGGGTCTACATATAATGTAAAATGTTCCTACAACTCTCTACAGAAGTTGTTTTGTTCGATTGAGCAGATTTACTTACATCCGTGTTCTGAATGAGGAAATGTTTGCAGGCTCCGTCCCATTGCACAGAGAGCACATAACCCTGCTTCTCTTGACTCTTCCTCACCAAGAAGTCCCCACCATTCTTCAGCAGCTGCTGGACCTCCAGTCTGGGAATGGCTCCGTGGTACCAGTCCTGCTGCCCCAGAGGACGATCCACCTCCTGTACCAGGGTGAAGGCTGGAAGCACCTGGAGGCAGGAAGAGAGAAAAGCAGAATGTTTAAAGCTGACATGAATAATGAAACAATAAGAAGTGATGCAGTGATGGGTTTTAGGGTGATTCTGCAGAGATTATATGGAGATACTTCAAAGAAGAGTCTGTAAGACTTTAAAGTCTAACGTCAATGCCTCCAGGGTACCACAGAGTTGGGAGTTGGAGAGCGAGAAGTAGTTCACACTTCAAGAAAAGCAGCAAATAATTCAAGCTTGAAGACTGGCGCATTATAGTAAAATATTATTTGCTCAAGATGATCGGTTACAGCATGCACTCAGTCATTTTTATCCTTCTGACAGATTAAAACCTGAAAGACTGACTGCACCAAGCCTTTTCCTGTTGAGCGTGTGTGTGCTGGACAGCTGGGTCATGGCTCAGTGTGTGCTATCGTCTGTCAGAGATGATGAAATGATGAAATGTAAACTGCCTGCCCGAGAAGTAAACTTTCGAAAGAAGTCCTCAATTAGTCCTCAATGGTGCCTTCAGGAGCACGAGAGCCCAAAGAAAGATCATGTGCCTGAGTGAGCTCAGCCTTGTACACTTTCAAACTCTGGCACTTTCTCCAAAACATGATGAATTGTTTGTTGTGCAGTAAGAGGTTTGAGTGTACAGAAACAGGTACTGCAGTAGTCCTGGCTTTTAAAATGTCCTTCAACAACATACTGAGAAATAGATATTGTTTAGTGCATACAATGTGAGTTTAGTATAACAACTTGTACTCCATCAGTCATTGCTTTGTGTGTAATTATTGCACCTTGATTGTAATTCAGTGTTCACTCACCTCAAATTTGGGTTTAAACAGGCCACTCAGATTGTTTATGATCCCGTCCATGAGGAGTTTGGAAGAGCTTTGGCTGTGGTCCTGAAAAAAATGAATAAAAAGCAGAGTGCCTCATGTTAAAAATGTCCTCTCTCCCCTCATTTCTTTCATCTCTCTACTGTTACTATCAAATTAAAACCCTAACCCTATATTTATTCAGTGGGTCCAGTTACAAAGAGTTGTTTAGTGGTGAAGAAAGCAGGGCTATGATTATGGGTTAACTTATTCATTGGAAAGTTTAATATTAATTTAATATTCTTAGATTGGGAGCTACAAAAAAAACAAAGGAAGAAAAGACTCTGGCAGAGAGAGCATACATTGCTTGTGTTGGAAGAAAGTGAGACGGTGTCTGGGTCCAGGTTCAGAGCAGAGGGAGGTTCTTTGGAGCCCAGCTGGTCCAGTTTGTCCTTCAGAAGAAGCCTCTGAACCTCCAGCTTGGCTCTGATACCCTGAGACAGAGCAACCTGCTGCCGGCACTCCTCCATTGCATGTCTCTTGCTGAACTGGTAGACCCTGGACAAAGTCACAGTAGGTAAATTATATTTGTGTACGACCTTTTCAGTGTGAGCAACACAAAGGGTTTCACAAGTCAATAAAACAACACAAGTGACGCTAATAGACCGTACAAGACCACAGAGACGTCAATAAAAAGTCTGTCTGTGCAAATAGGTTTGCCGATGCTTCCTAAATAAAATCAATAAGAAGGCTTCTCTAGCAACGGCTTAGTCAGCCTTCATCCTGGATTTCAAGGGGTCACAATATGATTACAGTATAATTCGTAATTAATAACAATTAATCATTTGTGAACCTCTAAGTAAAACAACATTTGTTATGATAGCTGTGTGGCCCTGAGGTTGCTCCTCCTCTATTTTTGAGAGACAAGAGGGAGATCAAAATATAAAAAAGGGTAATTAACTGAAATCTCAGTGTCATTGATAAAATGATCTTTCTCTCTTCTTTGAAAGAAATAGATACATCCTTGTCATAACACAATGACTAGGATACAATAGTGACATCATATGAGTGAAGATATTCTACAATCAGAAGCTCTAGATCAGCTACTAATGGAACTCGTAGTGAGATTGTTTTTTGTCAACTTTAAAGAACAGTATTGTGTCGTGGAGGATCCACAGAAGGTGCTCAGTCTTACACTTCCTCAAGTGAACAGATTTTCAGCTGAAGGTCACACTAGGTCAACCTCATACCGCATGTCACTGTTGATTTACAAAATGTTTCTGCAAAATACAAACCAAAGGGCAGCATAACCTCACTACCACCACCATATGTGCTCCCCAGCTGCCTTTAAAAGGTGTAACGTTTTAGCAAAATAAACACATTGTTTCCAGTTGTCCTCCAGGAGCTTGTTAATGACTCAATCTCTCCCACAGGACTGTAAACCTCTAACACCTTCAGACAGCCTCAGCAACCAAGACAAATGAAGGGATCGAGCTCCATAACTCTGACCATATCCCTGTATTATAATTCATAAGGCCCTTAAAGCCTCCGGAGACCACACTGGTTATTAGCTGCTGCCCAGCCAAGAGCACACTGAACTCTCCCAAAGGGAAGGACTGCCCGCAGAAGCAAACTTCAGTAATTTGTCTTCACAGCTACCAAACACATTTTTATTTTGAAACATCCTCTGCAACCTTTGAATATAACATCAGAGCATCATCGATTCTGGCTCGAGTCTGCGGTCCGCTCACCTCTGGCCCTTCTTGACACCTTCTTCCTCTGCCTCCAGCTCCAGCTCCAGCTGTTCGACCGAGGTCTGCTGGGAGCCCAGAGTCTGAGCCAGATCCAGCAGCTCCTCCTCTACCGCGGTCAGTCTGGGGGGTAATGTGAGGAGTGGAAGTAATTGATGCAAAACAGTCAGAGGAAATAAGAGCTAAAAAGAACAGTGCGTAGGGTAAGGAAGAGGAAGTAGGTGAGACATAAAAAAAGGAAATTGGAGTTTAGTCAACTGGATGAGATTGCGTTGTTTGTTCTCACTTGTGCTGGATTGTCTCGAGCGTGAAGTCATTCAGTTCAATCTCTCTGGGATTTAGCTGCTCAGTGTCCTCCAGAAGACTGCAATCAAACTCTGCACAAGCAGGAATCTCCCCTACCGACCTACAAATACAAACGCACGGTCCACAGTGTTGCTCTGCAGTGTTAGCTTTCATGATTGCATTGTTGCCATCTGAGGGGAAGTTTTCCCTCAGTCTACCTGTTCTGGTGGATGAAGCTCTCGTACTCTCTGTAAGGATCGATGGCCGTTAGAGCAGAAGACATCTCCCTGTGGATCCGCACCACTTCATGATGGAGGAGAGTGGAGATGTCGAAATACTCCTGCAGGATCTCCTTTCTGGTTCAGAGGTCAGGAAGGGCAAAACAGAATGATACAAAATACGCAGACGAAAGCCTGTTCAGTCATTTCAAGGGCCATTTTTTCCGAAGCACAACATAAGAATTTCCTGGTTGGTTAGTTTCAGGTTGATTCATACATTTCAGAAAATGAAATTTCTGAAATGACGTGTTTTGACCCTCAGGGCCACCGTAATATAAACTGTGGTAAAGTTAATTAACATGTGCTTTTAAGATCAGCATTCCTTTCTTATATTTTCTGTATGTGTATGAATAGAAATCAGTCCACTAAATGCAAACAGAAAAACATAACAACATCTAATAATGAAAGGTTCTTCTCAATCTCAACATGTCTCTTGTTTCGTCTCTGTCATTCAAACACACGCACACACTCACACTCACACTCTGTAGTGTGTGTGTGATCTTACAGTATGAGCACCATCTCCTGTTGCAGGGTCTGCAGTGCACTGAGCAGGGCCGGCTGGATCTGACTGAAGTGCTGTTGATGGTAAACTTGAGCGGCTCGCACAGACAGCACATACTCATTATGCAGCTCGTGGAGTTTCAGTGAAGCCTTTATGTAACGCTCTTTGGCCTTGTCCCGCTCTTTATCTGCACGTACATACACACACGCATACAGGAAGCGGACGACATATTATGTCATGATGGAAATACACATGAGAAAAAAAAGAGCCAGTTTGTGCCATCAGTGTGAAACTGATTCTATTTAGAGAAGTTAGTGATATCAGGATTCCCCACCTTTAATGGCCTCCTGGTACTTCCTCTTAGCCTGAGCTGCATCTTTCGATGCCTGTCTGTAGCTGCTTTTCAGCCTCTCCAGCTCAGCCTGGGTCACCTAAAGCAGCACACAGACACACAACAGCACACACACAGAAGGTGTGAATATATGGTGCAAGGACGCATGTTACTCAGAGGTGCTACTTTGTGGTTAAAAGCTCCCTTACTGATCCTGAGCACTACACAACACAGAACGTGGACAGAAGCCTTTTTATGTGTCACTGCAGAGGAACACGGAACATGAGAGAAGACATTTGAGGAAATGATCTGACCTTTGTTGTGCGGCTGGTGGCAATACTTCAAAACTCCACCTGATAGCATCTCTGACATTGTTGTTCAGTTGCAGTCACAACATAAAATCTATCTATTGCATAACCACTCAGTGATGCACACAAAGCCGTCTGAGTAAAGTACGAAAATTAAAATAAACAAACTGCCAGCTAGACGGCCAAACTGCGACCCAATACGGATCGCTGGAAATTAACATATCATTTGCCTGATGTAACTGGGTAATAAAAACAGTGCGGAGCAGCCACCAGTTTGAGATAGCATCAAAATGCATTTGCACACACTCTTTCCAGTCTATTGAATCTCATTTCATTTGACTGCTGTCTATTTATAAAGCTGCCACTGCAATGCTTATCTGCATGTCAAGATGATATACTCGAGAAGAATCAACAAACAGATTTTAAATCAACAACTCCTGTTTTCTCATGAGAATCATGCCGTATATGTAAATACTCCAAAACTATGACTGTCACTTTTTTGTACGTATAATTGTCATTTAATGTATCATTTTTGCTTTCATTCAAAAATACCAGAAATAAGACCAGGGAGTGGTAATGATAAACATTGAAAGTAAGTAAGTATTGTTTTATAACAACTGAGATATGGCTGGTCAATTTAAATCATATCACTGTTTAAAAATGCAAAAAAGTAAATGTACAAAAGTTAAATATAACTTCAAGCAGTATCAGTTCATGGACCAAAGTAAATATGTGGTCCCTCATCTATGCACCAACACTTGTGTTGGTATCTTGTGTTTATTTAAGAATAAACACAAGATATTAGTTTGGCTTCGTGTGTTTGTGTGTTGTCGGTCTGTGTCAATTTACAGGAAGTGGGTACAAATGATCAACCACAAGGACTTAAAAAGAGCAACGGTAATCAATACCTAAAAAGTCAGCAGCTTATTTTCAGCAGTGAATGTCACACACCTTGTTGAGCTCCTGCCTCAGCAGGTTCCACTGCTCTGCGTAGGTTTTGCGGAGCTGCTGTTTGTCTCTGATGAGCAGAGTCAGTTTGCTGATGGGACCGTCCAGCAGATCCTCAGAGTGCTTCTTCATCACCTGACTGAGAAAGTCCGTCTGAGAGACCAGCACTCCCCACGACTGACAGGGGAACAAAGGTCATGGAGACGTCATTTAAACAAGAGAACACGCACAGTCTTCCACACATTTTAACCTCCGTTTGGATCTGGATTTGTCTCCTTTGTTTCCTAGTTAGCAATATGTCTCAAATAATACTCATTTCAATGAAAGTGGATGACAGTCAAACCATGGGCCAAAAACAAATGACTGTTTTTTGGCATGGATCAAGTCAAGTGGTTATTTAAAAAAGCATAACTCCTGAACTGTGAGGTGCAGAAACACATTTGGTAGATTTTTTTTCCCCCTGTAACTGGTTGCCAAATTCATGACTTATTTGACATAGTTTTCAAGAAATCGTTGGGCAATTGCAACAAAATTTAGGATCAATTCTGAATGTTTGCACTACAGCAACAGGATACATTTTACTGGTAGTAACTGGGTGGTCATGAGTCTGACATCCTTGAAATTCTGCAGAATCCATGTAGATAAACCACTTCTACACCTTTTCTTTTTATAAAATCCAATGATGTTCAATGTCATGTGTGGTTTTTAAAAATCTGAAAATAAAAGCAGCAAAAAAGCCTTAAAATCAAAGCTAATTTCTGATTGGGGAAGTATTTTTTTCCTCATACGAGTCCATAATTCTGTCAGATATTTCAGCACTTTTTGTTGCATAAATTTTTTTGCTGCATAAGACGTTTTTGAGGATGGAGGCCAATCTATGTTGGTTACCCAAATACATTTTTCAAACATTTTTAACCTCACCTTTATTTTGAACTAATTTGAGATAAACTGAAGTCACACACTTCTTCCACTGGAATGAAAGGTGCTTCCTGATGATCAGTTGATGATTCAGGTGCAGAGTGATCTTTAAAACCTCACCTTGTTGAGCTGGCTGATGTAGTCCAGTCCTGCGCCGAGCTGGGGCCGGTCCAGCTTCTCCACCAAGGCAGCCATGTGGTGCAGCTGCACAGAAAACTCACGTTCACTCTTGGCCCGCTGACCCATCCACTTCTTCATGACCTCCATCAGGTGAAGCTCTGAATCCAGCAGCCGCATGACAGCTGTATGTGCCTGGGGGCAGCGCAGGTCCTCCCCAAAACCCATCTCTGAATATTTAAACTCTCCTCCCTGCCAAGGATTTGTTGTCAGCAATAAGTCCTGCAGCACCTTTCTGTTCTTTGAGTTGGACAGAAACAGAGCAGTGAGCTGAGGCAGCTGCTAATGACCAAGAGAAGTTTTTTTCTCTGCGGCCACAGAAGGGTTTCGTTTCCCTGTAAGCAAAAAAAAAAATGTACAGAGGTTCATGTGAGGCAGCAACTTCCTCATGTCTGTTTGAATGTTTGAATGTGGTTGTGCTTGTAATTGTGATTTTGATTTCAATTTCACAACAACTATTGAGGCGCAAATACTCCAAACACCTACTATTGTTGTAAATGTACAAAATATCCCCCTGAAAATGCAGAAACACCACACAGACAGGTGGAAGCTGAAGTTCTGCCTGAGACAGAGCACTGAGCCCGAAACATGTGTCTTATCTGTATGTGACATTATGGCCACTAATGTTCATCTTTTACAATGCATGCTTCAAAACTGGGGCGTAATCACAATACACTTTTATTTTGGGGGGTACTTGTATATTCTGAAAGTATCAAGTATCAGTGTCCCCCAATAATGACTTGGACTATTTTTATGCTCTGCACCGACCAACATCCATTTCCAGCGCGACAGTGGACATTTTACAAGCGAGGTGCTTTTAACGTCTTGATGTTATAAATGTACATGTGCACAGCTGGTGAGAAGGTTGTTTGAACAGTGTGGCTTCAGGATTTGCCCACAGTGACCTGAAAGCCTGGTGCAGGCAGGTGCAGGTTTACTTCTGAACCCAATACGCTACAGTACATAAAATGGGGGAAAAATGCTGTTTAACTTTGAGCAATGGCCAGTTGGTTGAAACCTTCTCTGGGCGTTTTTTAAGTAAACAACTCATCACTTTTAGACCAAAACCGACTGTAGAAAATGCTGGAGTTTCTTGCAAAAAATAAAAGTGTGAACCTAGTCTCACTTCATTACTTGTATTTATGACTTGGTTGGTGTTGAGTGCAACCTCTCTGCTGTAAAGTTATTGGCTTAATTACACCAGCCATACATCATCAAATACACATATTATACACAATAAGGGAGAGGAAGCGATAGCAATACGCTAAAAATGCAGCACAGCTCAGGCAGATGTTACAGACCGCAGAGGAAATGTCTGCTTTTATGTTTAGGAACAGTATCTATAAAGAGTTGCAGGTCATGTTATAGCCTACCAAACACTATGGCTAGACGCAACAGAAAGCCATGCTGTACTGAGCCGTGTCTAAATGTCACTGTTATAGTTGTTTTATGTGCTGTCACTTCAACGGCAGCATTCATGTTAATGAAAACTATTTTCCATGACTGCAGTTTCAGGGGTGGGAAGCAACGAAGGAGCCAAATTCACTCAGGTACTGTACTTAAATACAGTTTTGAGTTACCTATATTTTATTTGAGAATTTACATTTTCTGCTACTTTATACTTTTATCCCACTACGTTTCATTGTACTCGTCACTGCACTACATTTACCTGTCAACTAACATCTGATTGGCTGAAAGGTGAGAGGGTGATGACAGCTCCACTGTCATTTAAAGTGACATTACGGCATAAAATAAAAATGTCTTAAAAACTTAAAAATTACAAAGATGAAATCTGAGTGAGTTTTGTTTTTTTATAATTCATACAATATTTCACAAATTATTGTTTAATTCATATTATTGAATTATTAAAAGACTATTTATTTTATCATTACTTGTTTATCTTTTCAATATTGGACACTTCGGTTCTCCATACATTTCCGTTGTCGGAACCAAACATCGTAACATCAAGCGGAGGTAAACGGAAGACATGCGCCTCGCGTGCTTTGCATGGATGTATTGAGTTATTAGAAGAGGTGAGAGTCGTCGTAGCACAACTACGATGTCTTCGGTTCAGTATTTGACCAACCTGGTGAACGAGCGACTAAGTGGTGCTGTTGAAGAAATATTAGGAGTCTTCAAAAAAAAATGTGTCGTCGAGCACGAGGAGGAGATCAGTGGTCAGCGCAGACAACCCTTTTCCCTCCAGAGCTCCAACAGCAACGTGTCTGCACGGAGGAGGAGGTTCTCCCTAACCAGGACAACTACTCCAGTGTGGTCAAAGGGGTCCCAGAGCCTTCACAGATTAAAGAGGAGCAGGAGGAACTCTGCAGCAGTCAAGTCAAGAGGGAGAGCAGCTTGTAGTGAACAGTTAGGACCAGACCCTGCTTTTGAGTCCTCATGAAACTCTGGGTGCACCAGAGAGAGAGCCTGAAGTCAACATATCAGCTCAAAGCTCTGTTGTAGCAGAACCAGACAGTGATCGCCAGCTCCTCTCTCACAACTCACATGCAGCTGAGAGACAGGATCACACAAGAGACAAATATGTAAACTCAGAATCAGCTAAGGATGCAGAGCCAAAAAGAAAGAAAAGATGGCAAAAAAAAAGCAGCAGTCGTAGTAATGGTTTATGTAACTCTACCATGTTAAAGGTTCATCTGAATACCAGCACTTGTAAAAAGTTGTTTAAATGTGACTGTTGAGGGATAGCTTTCAAGAAGAAGTTCAAATTGAACAGACACATCAGGATCCACACAGGTGAGAAGCTGTGCGTCTGCAAGACGTGGGAAAGCTTTCAGGTGGATGGGTGCCCTTTCAGTCCACATGAGGACCCACACAGGGGAGAAGCCGTACTCTCGCGACACCTGCGGGACAAGATTCTGTTTCAAGCTAGAACTGACGAAGCATATAAGAACCCACAGAGGGGCGAAGCTGTGTTTTTGCAAAATACGCGTAAGATCCTACAGGTGGAACAGTAACTTGACACTTCACATGAGAACACATACAGGAGAGAAACACGCGGGAAACGTTTCAAATGCAGCAGTCACTTGACAAAACACACGAGGACTCACGCAGGTTAAAAACATCCTCGCACATGAGCTGTGAAGAAGAGTTGACAAACTAACATGATGACACTCCTGCATCACTCTGGGGAAGGAAGTGCTGCTTGGTCTCTCCACCAGAAGTACTCAGCAAGTGATGGATAGTCAGGAAATTTGGTACACACTGATTTCCCCTTCAGGATGAATTGTAATCTCTTTAGTGATCCCTTAACTTTTCATCTAGCGCCATCATCAGGTCAAAATTGTAATTCGTCCAATACTTTAGTTTATGATCAATACCTGCAAAATAACATTCACATCAGCTGCACTTTGTGTTTTGTGCTAATTGGCAAATGTTTACATGGTAACAGGTTAAATCGAGATGGTGAACATGGTAAACATTATATCTGCTTAACATTTAGCCCAAAGCATCACTGTGCCGAAGTACAGCCTCACCGAGCTGCTAGCATGGCTGTACAGGCAGTGGTAAGTACATTCACTCAAGTACTGGGATTTTTTGAGGTACTTGTGCAACATTTAAGTGATGTTCACATTAATGCATCAGTAATTTGAATACATTATTCTGAAATGGGCCATTCTGCACAATGAATGCTTTTACTTTTGGTACTTTGAGTATATTTTGATGATTTTGTACTTAAGTAAAACTTGTATGACTTTTACTTGTAACTGAGTATGTCTACACCGTGGTATTATTAGTTTTGTTTACGTAAAAAAGAGAGAGTACCACCACTGACAGATTACCTTAGTGTAAATAATACTACAGTGCCATCAAACTTTTGTCAAATGTTTTGTTTAAAAATGTTCTATAAATATTTGTAGCTTTAAACAAGAAAGAATAAAGCAGATTTCTGCATAACTGTGAAAAATGAAATTTGATTTTAGAAAATATTAGAGAGAAGTCGAGTTGCATAAAAAAAACAGGTTGGAATTTTTGTTGAGGTTTTTGTTTTGAAGAAAATAAAACAAATAAACAAAAAAAATAAATAAAAGTTGAGGACTTAAATTATTTGATAAGCAGATTTCCTGTGCTGAACAATTAATCATATCTTATTAACAGATCATGTGTTTTCTATGTAAAATCTTAATCTGTTAAATAAGTATCATACTTGTATTTAATTGTAGCATGGATAAAAAAAGCTGTTCCAACTTGGAGCCTTTTGTCACGTTTCCACCATAAGAACATTTCTCAGATGGTTTTATGTTGTTTTATGTAAAAAAAACAAAAACAAAAAAGTGTTAAGAGGTAAATTGTCCCAGTATTTCACAAACAAGTTAAAAAATGAATACAAATGTGTGAAACAGAACTTGTTTTCTTCTTCTTTTCTCTTCCATAAATCATCTCACCGCCCCTCAGATTTGGACTCGACCCCTGGGTTAGGACTGAACTACCTAACTGAGCATATAAAGTAGTTAAAACTAGCTTCACTTCAACCAGCTACGACAGTAAAAAGCTGTTCACACATTGATGCATCAGTATTAATCTAATCAATCTAATAATGTCATATATAATAGATCAGTCACAGAGGCCAGTTTCTAATAATATACATAATACATTATTGTTGTTGTGGTACTTTCACTGGGATCTGAGTACTTCTTCCACCACTGTGCAGTTTAAATTACACGAAGCCATATTTACTTGAAGTTAATAAAAACACATTCAAATTTGCATAGATCTTTATTTTTAGTAGAATCTATAATTGACATCAATTAAATAAAAAGGAGAAAAACAAGAGCAAAAAAATCTTTAAATTACAAGAAAATTACACTGCACCATTCATATAGTACAAAAATAGGCCTTATTTTAGAGTTATGTCCCATGTAAGATAGTCATTCTTGTACATTATTCATAGGTCACAAATCTGTAAGGTACTGTGTGCAGCCACAGGCCAGGAACCTCAGGAAGAGGCGGGAGGAGGTCAACAGAGTCGTCTGAGGCTGCTCCACTAACACCCCCCACCACCACCCCGCCCTCCCTCACAAAGTGTTTCATTTATACTTAAACAAGCATGTGCACACACACACACACACACACACGGACACACACGGACGCACGCAGATCTGATTCAGCCCTTAAGTTAATGGAGATGGGATACATTCTACCTCCTCCCTCCACAGCTGCTGAACATACAGGGTGTCGCCGCAGATCTTCAAAAAGGCCGAGAGGACAGAATGACATCAACAAAACACTTTGAACACAAGTGAAGGGGGGGGGGGGGGGGGGGGTCGATGGACTGTGACGACCTGAAAGCAACACGTCGTGACAATAAACAGACAGCATTAAAATGATTGTCTTTGGTTATGCCAAAGATATTGCTCCTATTAACTCCATCTGACTTCATATTGATCACTTCAGACTACATCCTAAGGCAGGACTGAAGCAACATCGAGCTCCGCGTTAAATAAATCAGCTGTATCAAGAAAAAGCCTCCCATCATTCCCTCAAGCGAGTCTTTTCTTTATAATCAGAAGAGACAATTTGCAACCAGCAGATTTGTTTGTAACATTCCTGTTACTTTCTACATGAAAAGGCTTTACACTTAAGTGCCGGTGAAGTGGTAGTCTTATAATCACGAGCTGCTTTCTGACACAATTAGAGAACCTTTTTTTTAGTGTGTAGTTTTCCATCCCGGTCTTGCAATGAAAGAGTGAGCTGGCTGCTAATGGTTTTCAGCAGCTCCCTGTGCTTTGGAAGCACTAGCTACTTAATGCTGCCCGCATTCATGATTTTCATAAAAGTTGAACACTTGAATGCACAAAGCTCTGAGTTCATCAGTTTAAAGATTTCTGAGTTTTCAAGCTGTAGTGAACACAACATCGAGCTAAGATGAATAAATCATTTTGTGTGTGCACTCACGGTGCCACAGAAACTTGTCTGAACACCCCACAATGTTGCACACAAGTCTTTTGTAAGGGAAGATGCACAATGGATAATGTTGACAAGACTGAGCATCAATTAGTCAATACTAACTGCAGCAAATTGGTCAGAGTCCCACATTATAAGTGTTCTAAAAAAGCAAAAACTCTGAGAAGCCAGAGTTTAAGGAAATAGTTTATGGGAGCAATTTTGGTGCCGCATGAGCCTATTATCTGTTGTTTACACACTTCACACCAAGCTGGGAAGTCAATAAGATTTTGTGGCTCAAGTCTGAGGATGTAGTTATTACATTTTTAAATTAGCGCACTCCTTAAACTGGGGCTAATCAAAACCTAAATGGCAGTAGGCACTAATGTACATCACACAAAGCGATGCAGCACACACTCATTATTCTGCAGCCACATTAGCTTTGTTCCTTTTCAGGGCACTTTCTCTAAATCCACGTTCTCGGGTTGGTTTCCAATCCCCTTTAGTGCTTCCTGGCTGAAACTGCAGCGATAAGCCAAATGTGCTACACCTGCACTGGCCATCTGAGATGAATTAAGCCTCCTGGCTCAGTGCTGCATTTGAGAGCACACATACCAATCTTTCTCCATGTTTTTGAACAGGATGTTGGCAGGCATTACTCTTTGTTCTCTGCTGTTTTTATATATATTTTTTCCCTTTCTCTCTGAACACGCTTTCACAATTTAAATCACATTCAGCTCTGCATATTTATGAGTAATACCTTCTGAGAAGGCTTTCCAACACAAGTGGTTAAATTAAAATCAGTTTGTTTTGTGTGCTTGTGCACCTTCTCGCCCTCAAAACAAGGATTGTTTGATTGTCAGTGATATAAACTATAAAAGAACAAAAAGGTGGTCACCCCCGCCCTGGGTAGAAGTGGAGGTGAGGACAGCAAACGCCCCTAACAATTTTAAGTTGATTTAGCACTTAAACGCTGGCCAACAAGATCTATGGACTATCCTTCCACCCATTCTATTTTCAATAACAGGTTTTAAAGCCCAGCTGTGACCGACCATGAATGCTGATCCTAAAGGCAATACATTTTAGGAGAGAGAGGAGGTTCAGGAGACTAGAATTTACACAGCAGCTTTACAGTTTCTGAATTGCAATTGTTTGTTTCTCTTCTAAAACATAAATTTCACTTACATGCCTATCCCCCTAAATCTTTCCCGAGAAGCGCTGTCATATTTGACCTACATATAATTTGACCTCTATAATCATTTAACAGCTCCTCTAACGGCGTATGAACCCTTGCTGAATGATATGAGAGGTAGATAAAAAAGGATGAGCAGCTGCAGTTTTGTATGCATGTCATCACCATGACAACCTCTCTCAGCAAGCTCCACTGTTTTTACTGGAAATGAAAAAAAAAATCATCATAGTAGAAAAAGAGATCAATGGATTCAAAATGGCTACTCTGGATTAAATCATGAGATGCACATTTTAGATGATAACCAGCCCGGGAGAAAAATCACTTTAAAACAATCTTCCCTTAAGGTATGATTAAAATCTCTCAGAATAAATAGTTGCTGCAGTATCATTCAGCATATAATTAATTGGCAAATACGCTGACGAGATCATCTGAAATTCAGATTAGATGAAGACTGGAGGGAAAGTGCAGAGACACTGATGAGATGCGGAGGCTCAACGCAGGACTTCTAAAACAGTATTAAAGATCTGAAGAAGAGAGCAGGAGGAGGAAAGGAAACTTCACTTCAGAGGGCAGATAAACATTTCTCCGCCTCATGTGCAGTAAACTCTCACTCACACACACACACACACAAATTACATGATATGAGCCGTGAGTTTGTAGTGCCAATGTCCTCAGACAAAAGGGAAAGCATCGTTGTGTTGTTACTGTGTCTGCTCCATCAAGAAATCAATCACAGGTAACTCAACACCTTTGAGAAGCTCTTGTGCTCAACGGTCTCATATTGTTCTGGGTCCCATCAGCACTTCGGCTGCTTCTCTCTTAGCCCCGGGATGTGAGCACATCAGACACAGAAATTAAATATTGCTGGAAGGGATTGTGCCTCAGGGTTGATCGAGTAGCCTGTGTGTGCGTTTTTTTTGGTTTTCTCTTTAAATGTATCTCATTTTTTGACACTCCAGGTGATGGCCGGGAGAATTTATAGTTTCCAAACCAGAATAAGTGAGAGTCCATGTTGAATCCCAAAAGGCTGGAGGAAGGTTTGCTAGCTGTGTGACTCAGTTTGTTCTGCCAGAGCTGAGAGATCTTTCCAGAGTGTGTGTACAATAGGAGAACCAAAGCCCCCCCCGTCACACCTAGATCCATGTGTGAGAGATGGATTTTGTTTAAAGTAAATACAAACCATTGTCTCATCATAAAAAGAAAGATGACACAGATGACATATTTAGAAAGCTCTCAGACAGTCTGCTTTGTTTCTCTGACACATGATTATAACCCATTCAAGTCTGAGCATTTTCCTTGACAACTATTATGCTTTTGATTTGTGCATTTTTAAAATTGCGAATCACTACACATACGTGGTGCTTTTCTGAACAGATTGGGACGCTGATGCCACTAAACGGCACTTCAGCGAGAATCAATGTTTCCAAATCCGATTTCATGCCTCATAATACAATTTTTTGTTATCACTTTTTAAAGTATTAAATGTGACAGGACCAGCTTTAGCTTCTCTATAAAAAGGGCACTATGCTGTTCATCAGATTCACATACACACACATACACATCTCTATTCCTCACATTCAACAATCTCGTCTGGCTACTGCACTGAGACTGATGGAAAGAGAGAAAAAAAAGGAAGAAAGCAAATAATCATTTGTTTACTGTAACAAAAAGGAGCTGGAGGGGAAAATGGACTCTGCACAGACAGACACTGTTAGTGATTGAGGGCAAGAGGAGGGAAAGAGACAGTTTAATAGAAATGCGCCCAAGTGTGAACAGAGCAAAGCTCGGGCCATCCCGAGCTCTGAGAGACAACGGCTTCCCATCAGGTCTCCCACAGCAGAGAAGAAGAGGAGATCCTGAAGGAGGACTCAGATGAAAACCAGATAAGACAGAGACAGAAAAAAAGGGATGAGAGATAAAACCAGAGAAGACTGTGACAGGACAGTTACCACAGCCCTGAATTATCAGACAAATGGGGGTGAGAAGAGTTTAAAAGCAGGAGAGAAGGAGGGATGTGGGGGAGGCATTAAAGAGCACTTTGTGTTTTGATAAAGGCAGTCCTCTCATTTTGGACGTCAAACTCTTCGTTTTCAGAGTCTGTATTTACCCCGTCATCCCCCCACATTGTCGGGATGCCGCGGTACGACACCACCCTATTTCCCCCGAGACTGAAGCTGCCCCCCAGGCCGCCGCCAGCCTCCAGAGAGGGCAGCTTGATGAGTGCGCCCGAGCGCAGCTGCAGCATCAAGAAGATGCCAGCGAAGGTGGCGATGATGGCCATGCAGCTGAGCACAGCGATGGTGATGGGCAGCCGGGAGCTGAGCTGGAGCTGCGGGTTTCCCTGGCCCACCATGAAGCTACCAGGGGACTCGCGCATGTACTGGTTGAGGTGCTGGCAGGTGCCAGAGAGAGGGTCCAGGGAACTGTGAGGGAGGCAGGACAGGCAGGCCCAAGGGCTGAGGCTGCTGCAGGTCAGGCAGGGCGGTGGGCAGGGCAGGCAGGCTGGGACGGAAGCTGGCGGTATAAAGTTCCCCACTGTGTAGTTGAGGGGCTGGGAGCCCACTGAGAAGCCTGCTGGACATTCTTTCACACAGCCCTGCTGAAAGAGGTAGTAGCCGGCATTGCACTCTGTAACACAGAGAAACAAAACTGAAATAAACAGCCACACACACCTTTTACCTCTTTATATGAGTCAGACAACCTGAAAACAGGGAACCAGGATTCCTGCCCAGACAGTCGAGGCTCAGAGAGCACAGTTAACATGGTAAAGCACGCTGTGTCTGGCGTTTCTGTGTTTATTCAGCCGTGGGTTGTTTGGTATCTTGGAAGTGTGAGACAAAGTTTTAAGGCAATTTTGCTTTGAAGTCGCCATTTTCACTTTTGTTAGTGCTACTTTTCCTAACTAAAAAAAAAAATACTGATGACGAAAAGGTTTGCAATTTATATGCTGAGTGCAGCATGTCTAAGTCAACAGACCCATTTCCATATGCAGCAGGTCCAGATGCAGACCATTGCCTATAATGGCAAATTAACAGACTGTGGGTGCTGGGGGTAACAGAGCTGAAAACAAGAGCGTGAGCCAACAGAAGGAGGAAAATCTAATTTACTGCAGGGTCTTGTCAACTTGTTCAAAAACAGAGAAAACCATAGTTGCGAGCCCCAAGTCTGTGTACTAACCCATACATGATAATCACAACGTATGATAATGAAATATATGATAATTAAATTCAGTTTATAGTCTTGTGATTGTGCATATGATCTTGTCTATCAGTATGTAAGTACCTCTGACAGCCTGTAGGGGTCAGACTGCCGCTGTTTCAGACAGGAGGTGGACTTCACACTGTGTTGGTGCTTAGTCAGGAGTATCTTGAGACCTTGCCTATAGCAGTATTTGGATTAGGTAGGGGGCAGCAGTATGGACACAATTAAATTTAAATAAGGTTATTATTAAAAAAGGGACCTGGAGTAAAAATGTATTTGGTCTCATCAGAAATTAGATCTTCATTTAAAACGGATACTGATGCTGAAGCTACATAAGGGCATGACGTTAGCAGGAAGAGTTTGAATACGATAATTGTGTGACTTTCAAAATAAGTCTGCCGGCAGTTGCCATAGAGACATGCAACGCAAACGGATGCAGCTGAGCACTCATGGGATAATATTTCATCCCGGCTACTTCACATGTCACATCTCAACAAGACTCAGTAATTACACTACCCCCTTCCCAGCTGTTGTGACAGTAACTTCCTGTGAGGAACAAACTGGAGACAAGAGATACCAGTCTTACCGATGCATATCTGCCTCAGGTCCAAGGTCTTACAGTTGCCGTTGCCAGGCTGAGATTTCTCGGAGGAGCTGGAAGATGCTGAGCCAGTGCCGTACAGCACCAGGATGAACTGGGTGAGAGTGCCTGAGAGGAGAGATGGAGACGGAGATTAAAAAAAAAATGTAGGCCTGTCAAAAACAGTAAGGCTCCGGCACTCCCTGGGGAGGATTTTGTAAATGTATCCTCTTCTCATTGTAGACTCTTGGATTTTCTGCATAAAGTGACAGAAAATGACTCCTTGAACTGAGCTGCAATTTTAAAGACAGCATTTCAGTCTGTGCCTAATAAGAGTGTTATATAGTGCACGTCTCTGAAGAATCATTTAAGTGTTGGGCCTTGTGAGAGGTTCCACTTAAGTAAATGAATCCTTACTGAGGAGGGAGGTGTGGGACATTTATCTAGATCTGTTTTCAGGGGTTTTCTTGGCTTCTGAGTACCGTGTTGTGGTTGGACCTGTTATGTCCAGATGCAGAGGGGGTTGTTGGTAGTTGATCCAAGGGCAAACAACAGGAGTGAAGTATCCACTCTGCTGCTTTATCACACTCCCCGCTATAAGAAAACTGATTGCTGCAGAGCTACACAGAGGCAGCTTCACAGCTCCTATAAAAGAGAACTAAGGCACTTTGGATACAGGAGCCACTTGATCTCTAATCTCCTGGCACTGAAGCCTTAACCCTCGAGCTGAACTCTAGACTCAACAGATTAATACATGTGTCGATTAACATTCACATGAGGTCATTTGATGCCGCCCTGGTGGCCTACTGGTTAAGACGCATACCATGTGACGGCGAAGCCCCCAGTTTAAATACAGCCGAGGACTTTTGTTGCATGTAATACCCCTCTCTCTCCTCCTGTCTGTATCTCTACTGTCACTATGACATAAAGGCAAAACATGCCCCCAAAAAGTAATCATCTAAAAAAATACATATATATGTACTTTATCATTTTAAATTAGTGCTGAAACAATTAGCTGATTAATAGATTAGTCAATTTAATACATTTGCTTCCAATAATTATCCAGAGAAAGCATTCTGTTTAATGTCTTGTTTATGATGTACTTATGTCGTTAGGCCTGGTGGTTAATGTGTTATGTTTGTTTATATGTGGATTTATAGGTTTGATTTTGCCTGGTATTGTGTAATATTGTTATTGCTGTTTGTTTTCTGTATTTGTCTTTTTTGAGGGTACGTTTATGTTTGGGTGTTTTTGTTCTTGTTTGCTTTTGTCTCTTACTTAACTTAAGAATGATTAGTCAATCAACTGAAAATGAATTGGTCATCTATCAAGCAAAAGCGCCTCTCAAATGTGAGGATTTGCTACTTTTCTTTGTTCAATGTCATTTTAAACAAAATATCTTCAGGTTTTGGACTGTTAGTCAGACAAAATAAGTAAAATGATATATCTCTTGGTATCCTCGGACTTGCATCTTTTACTATTTTCTGACATTTTACTTACAAAACAAGTCAGTTAGATCAGATCAGTTAGTAGAAACATGCAGCCAAATCCACCAAAAAGTTTATTTCTTGAATCTCTCTTATGAAAATCAAAGAAGTTTTACCGTAGTCACTGGCACCAGCCACGTTCTCAATCTCCAGCGTCCACTCCCCAGCGGGGCTCTCATCCCAGGAGTGGGTGGTCATGAAAGCCCAGTCATTAAAACCCTCTGATGAGTAGTCATGAGGCCTGCAGGAGAACGACAAGCAGGAGCGTCAACAGTTTGCGTTTCCCAACTTGTGCTGTATGTCTGTGTGTGTTTGTGTGTTTGTACCTGGGGTGGAGCAGAGTGGAGCGTGTGCCGGCAGGACTAATGAGGTGGATAGCCAGGTTTCCCCTCCGGTTGTAGGACAAGGTGAGCCGGGCCTGGACGTGCTCTAATGAGGTCACGTGCATGTCGGTCCCGAAACAGGCGTCCACACTCTTGTTAATCGATAAATGGCTGCCGATGTTCCTGAGAGAGAAGCATGAGAAACGACATATAAAGAAGTCACATTGAGTGGTGTGCTTTAGTTGGAGGTTTTGTGCTGCTGAAATCATTACTGGCTTGTTCTGAACTTTGGATAAGCTAAACTCCAGATAACTGTGTGAGTGTGACATTTTGCTCCTGGCCAGTGTGCGAGCCGGCGAAGAGTTTGTGGCCTTGAACAGGATTAATGTCTCGCAACCTGTAGTGCCAGTGTCCTCTGTGGAAGTAAAGCACCCACCTCTTTTTACCACCCCACCCCCCTCCCAAATCCGCTTAGGAGATTACACGCATCCACAACAATTCTGAGGAGGAGGAAGGCGCATGGTTTTAGTGACACTGAGGTGCCCAAATTATAGACAAGATGTGGTGTGATCACTAAACTGTCACGCTGTTTAAGACACAGTCCAGGTTCACTGTGATAAATGTTTCATGATGCATTAAATAGGACTACATAAACGCCTTTAACCTTTGTAGCAGCCTCACATGGGAATAGTCTAAAATTATAATTTACAGCACTTTTCTAGATGCCAACGAGTCACACATTATTATTATAATGATGCAAATTGGCAGCAAAGCAGAACTTTTGCCTTTGCATGTTTGGGCTGTTGCAATATGTATTCTGTGGTGTTTCTAGATAGAGTCAGAAAACACGGGAGAAGGAAATGGAAATTTATACAAATGGCTGCTGAAGTTGATTTATTCATTGCCAGTTGAACGCTGAAGCACGGGCGCCTGTGATTTAAGGTGTGGGAGAAGCAAAAATTAGTGGCACTGTTGGAGGCATGGCATCTGTTTTTACAAGCACACACAGAAAGACAGAAAGACAGAGGGAGAGATGTGCTACAAACCTATAAAACAGCAATCTGCTACTCAGTCACTGCAGAAAACCCACAAGTAATGAGGGCAACTGATTAAGGAGAGATGACAACTTATGATGAACCCTTTTCATTAGAAACCTTTCAGCAGCAGCTACAGGTGAAAATCACGTCACTGATGATGGTAAACAGTATTGCTAAAAATGAAAAGATGCCAGTACAATAACACAAGACTTCACCAAAACACAACGCAAGCCAAAAGACTAACAGAGCACTAACAGTATTATTTTATTTTTTAGTTGCCTTCTGCTTGAATTTGTTTTTTCCCTGGCATTCAGCAGCTCCCTGCAGATCTGGTCCAATGCATTATGAAAAATCTACCAATCACATACTTATTACAAATCATTTATTAAATTATTTTTTAAATTAAATCTGTTTAAAGCAATAATCCTGGGGAGAACACAAGTGTGTGTTTTAATCTAATGTGTGTATATGCTTTTCATAACCACCAAAAATATTCTGGGAGCCAGCCAAACCATTAGAAGTGCAATCCATTTGGTGGTGAGTACGCTTGAGAAAGGACAGGGTGTTTCGAAATGATAAATCCCTTTATGTGACAGAGCTTTCAACTCATGCCATACTCCAGTTTGCAGTCCTGGTGGTAATTTGTGTTGAGTTTGTCTTTCAGAACAACGTGAGCGCACACACATCTCTGTGTCTGTCACATTCAATGTTGAAACGACAGACAAGAAATATCTCAGATACCTATTTGAAACGAAGCCTGCATGCTCACTTCTTTGGTTAGACGCATGTTTACAGGAGCTTTTTGGTGAAGACTCACCGATACAATTCAAATCGATCATCTGCAAACTCCTGTCACCCTGAACAAATCTTTCTATACACAGAATAACTCAAAACTCCAAAGTTATTTATTCATCATCTAACTGCTACACAACCTGCATGTACTATGTGTAGTACTGCAGTTTTCCCTAGAAATGAGCACACTGTCATGATTCTGATGTAATCACTGGATGTAACTGACAGTGAGAAAGACACTGAACACCTACCTGCTCCCTTATTTCAAGTCACTCCTGATAAGTGAGTCAGCTAAACACCTAAAATGTAACTTGAATAACCTGCATTGACTGCTGCTCCCAGACGCTCGAACCATCTGCTCCGAGCATCTCATAGCTGCAGTAAAAGAGAGAGAAACCTCAAACCCAGCGAGCGAAGTGACAGGGAGCGCATAATGAAGAGGAGACGTCAGACTGTGTTTGGACTGAGACGCCAGGAGGAGAAGGAATATAATGGCTGGGGAGAAGCACTAAGCCTTAACAGTGAAAGGAGCACATGAATTGATTACTATTACTATTAGAAATTACTCTCTCTCTTTTAAAATGCTCCCACTCGAGTAGAGTGCACACACACGCGCACACACAACGACATGTAGCATTTCAACAGGCGCCCAGAGCTGAGCTGAAGATGAAGTGTCACTGCAGAAAAGCATGACACCTCAGTCATACACGAGCATCTCCTCCACCTACCTTCTGTAATGGACCAGTTTACTGTCAATTTATGCGAGTTATCGCTCACTGCGTCTCAAACATCCAGTCTTACCTCATCATGCTGCTTAATTACAGGCAAACAATCTATACATAACAATGTATTTATTGTGTATCTGTTTCTGCTATTTCTTGTAATGCTATATTGCCTGCGGTTAATTTATCAGTATCAAATTATCTCTCTGATCACATCTTCTTTGCTGATCCCTGGTTAGTTACCTCTGTGTCCTATGCACTGCTGCTATCTACTATTTTTTATGTCAATTTTCTGGTTAAAGGGGTACTTTTACTACTGCACTTCCACAAAGCTGAGGAACTCACATGAAGCAGATTAAGACTGTCCATGGACTAAAAGTCATATCCTGACTTTCAGTCCATGGTAAAGGTCAAGCTCTAAAAACGCTGAAACTTACATTTCCCTTAATGCAACGCAATAGCCTGACATCTTCAGGTTTATTTTTCTGGAAAAAAGTTTTTAATTTTTTACATGCTGAATACTACTCCTCATCTAAATCATCATGTATGTAAAATCAGTGGAGTGCCCCTGTAAATAAAGTTATAAATCATATACTGTATGTTAGTGCTGACATCTTTGCTGCTGAAATACAGACTGCTGTTTGAATGTGCAAAACATTTAATATTCAACATTGACGACGTGTTCAAATAAAAAATTCTGCGTGCACATCAGCGCAACAGACTGTGACTTGCATTCCAGCAGGGGGCGCTCCTAAAATACACCATCCACCTGACCCAGTGAATGTCCTGTTGCTCCATCAGTAAACTAGGCTACTGTTCTCTTTGCTAGCTGCGCTGAACAGATAATCATGACACCAAACCATCTGAGAAGTAAAGTGAGTAAAGATTTTGGATTCGACATAGAGTTGAAACATTGCGGGTAAAGGTAAGGCTGTAAAAATGCAACGGCTTTACAATAACGTTAGCTTGTCATTCAAGTGAGGCAGCAAAGGCAACGTTAATTCTACAATGTAGTTCAGGATTAGGCCACGTGGGTTGCATTCAAATGAATCCGAACTAATTACTTGTTAGTTCTAATTAGATTAATTCTAAATTTAAGAAAAAGTGACAGCTGTAATATGTGTAGACACTTGTAATCAGAGTCTTTAGATAAATCCAGTGAGCTGTGAGTGTGTGTGTGTGTGTGTGTGTGTGTGTGTGTGTAGTCTACTAACCTTGGCTCACAGACCATGGAGATCACACATTTCCGCTGTGGCCTCACACTGGTCCACGTCTCTGCCAGCTCTACAATTGCACTGGCATCAAGTAGACCATATCCATATGAATGGCTAACTGCAGAGAGCGAGAGAGAGAAGCGGAAATAGACACATTAATGTTGGCCTGCTGAGAGCAGCATCCTCACTCTCCCAGCTCCAACTTTAGAGACGAGCTGCACAGTGTGTATCCCATTATAAGCTGTCACACAACCTCTCTGTCCAATTCCGGGGGCCTTGCATCTCTAATGACAATTTGGTTTATTAGATGCATAACATACTAATGAGCCTCAAAGGCATCTGCAAACTGCAGAGGGCAGAAGAGAACTTGGAAGGAGTTGCTGTACCTTTGCGCCCGACCCCATTGGTTCTCCAGTCGTTGGTGAGCAGGTGGGCAGGGTGAGAAGTTCGTACAACCAGATGTTGCATGTCCCTCCAGGTCAGGTTTTTACTGGAACATGTGTATGTGCAAGCACACACAGAAACACACACACAGCCACGTAAAGAGAGAGAGCAACACACACTCACACGGTAAGAGTCTGGCTTGAAAATCAAGTTGAGGCACTCAAACAGATCAAACGGACACCTCTGACAATACGTCCTCAAGTCTTAGCCTGCAGGTGGACAGCTGGTTAAATACAGAATACAATGAAATACCAGCCACATACTTTCCTGAATTACATTAAATCTTCAGTCAACATCCCTTTGGCAAAATGCATTGCAAAGAGAAAGTAATTATTCTGCCTGCAGCCACAGAAAAAGGGTTACAGGAGATCACAGTTAGGTTTAACTTTAAATGTATTATTCTTATCATGGATTTAGTCAAATAAAGCACATTATTTAGTAACTTTGCTATCCCTTCCTCATCAAATCCATTCCTAATTGCAATCCTTTTCCATCACCTCATTCTGTTTTGCCACAAGACTAATTACTCATTTCCAGGACTGTTCTGGCATTCGCGTTTGTCCCTCCATTAGTGCTGCGTGACTGGATAAGAATGATTAGTGCCTACATCAAATTGTGCCGTTTTTGTAAATACACTGCAGAAATCTGTCAGGCAGAGGGGTTAAAAAGTAATTCATAAAATGGAATAATCGAGCAGAATTGATGCATAAACACGCAGCGCCCGTGTTAAAGCAGTTAAAGCCTGATTTAGTACAACAGTGTTACATTTATAATCAGGCTTCTAAAAGTCTGCGTAAAAAAAGGTAAAAAAAAAGATTTTACCTGTTACCACTAAATGACCAATTTGCGGTTAGGAAACTTCTCACCACATGCTAGACACTGATAACAGTGGGGCATCAATTCAAACTACTTTAGCTTTCTGAATATTTCAGTGTGCATGCAGGCTCTGAAAATTACCAATCTTTCTCTAGAATAATTACCACACAGTCTAATCATGAGTTTGTTCTGTACAAATTATATTTGACACTTTTCTTTTCCATAGGATTAAATGATTTAATCACCAAAAGTAAGGGAAATATGCAGATAGAGAAGGTCAGAATGAGGCTGTACAGCTGAAAGAGAATTGCAAAGCTTGGTGAGAACGGTGATAAGCACTTACTTGGCCTCAAGGGCAAGAGCGATGATCCCAGCAGCCAGCGGGGCGGAGGCAGAGGTGCCTGTGTGGGAGTCTGTGCATTTTGATTTGAGGTCTGTAGTCACCTGAGGAAGATGAACACCGTGGGCTTAAATAGACAGCTCGAACAAAAACTGACAAAGTGGAAAATATTCTTGAAACATTTCCCTAAAGTTATTCATCCATTTCAGTTTTATAGCTTTGGTCGTTCCTCACACTGAATTACAAATCTGAAACTTTTACTAGAACTGCTCTTGTGCCTTTCTCATAAAAAAATACATTCACAGGTTATTTAAACTCTTTTCACCTGATAACTTGGAATTTTCCTCCTTTAAGTGAGCAAAAACCTTTCTTCTGCATCACTTCTTCTCTTACTATATCTCACATGTATTTGCCAGAGGCAGAAATCGCCTAATGGTTAAAGAAGCGGGAACTTAAGAGTCAAAAGCCCTCAGCATGACTCCCTGGACCAGCTGGAAAATCAAAGCGTGGAAATCATATAACTTATGCTCACCCTCTCTCAACAACTACCAGCGAGGTGTGTTTGAGCGAGACTCTTTTTGAGATCGAACTGCTCCAGTAGAGATCTCCTCAGCGACCCACAGCAGAGGACTGTGGTTGTACTGGGCAGCTCCCAGGAGGGAATCTCTGCAGCTGCATGAATACATAGCAAGGCGGTGCAGAACCAGCATGTATGTACTCAGCAAAACTCATCTCGCGAAGGATAAAGGTTACAAAACACTGCCTCGCAAAAAAGTCCCCAGTCACCCACAGTATAATCCTAAAGGGGAGGTCAATCTATGAATAAGGCTGATACAAAAGCAGTTGGAATAAAAAAAGCGCTGACCAATGCAGAAAGTGATCTTTTAATGGACTAAACAGAATAATAAATGCACTGGCAGAAATGATTTTAATGGTCCGATTATGCATTCAGGAGCTTCGCATATCCCCCTTACTTTAAACTGAAAGGGAAGGATGATATAAATGTAATAAAAAAAAAACAGAAATTAAGATATTCGCTCCTGCATAACCCCAGAGGTCCCACCCTCTCTCCTCTACTCCATCTCTTCATTCCCGGGCTCATGATTGACAGCACAATTAAATGAGTGCAGCACTAAAGCATTAAGGGACCAGCCACATGTCACAGAGATGTCATAAGTTGTCCATCCAGCTGGTCTGGCTGCTAGACTGTATGCTAGAGAAAGAAAGACCGTGTGTGTGTGTGTGTGTGTGTGTGTGTGTGTGTGTGTGTGTGTGTGTGAGAGAGATTTTGTGTTTGTGAGAAGAATATTAAGCAGTAACAGATTGCCAGATGGAGTTTCAGCCGTTCACTATTCATAATAATTTTAATGGCCCAAGACGGGATGAATGAGGAAGAAGAAGAAAGTGAAGAAAAGGAGGAAAGAATGAAGAAAGTCATGTTGCAGTTCAGACAGCAGTTACAGAATAAAGCGGCATATCCAAATGCAGCAAATGCTCCATGTGCTTTATGTGCTGTATGCATGGAGCTGAAACAATTACTCAACGAATCACTAAGTTCATTAAGATAAACAAAAAAAATTGTCTGCAGCTATTTCAATAAACAATTCATCTTTTAAGATAGGCTTCTCAAATGTGAATATTTTCTGGTTTTCTTCTGTGAAAGTAAGCTGCATCTTTGGGTTTTGGACTGTTGATTGGACAAAACAAGACATTTAAGGCGTCACATTGGGCCCTGCGATGAGCTTTTCTCAATATTTTCTGACTGATTATAGACCCAAAGAATTACTTTTTCAAGAAAATAATTGGTACATGAATTGTAATCAAGATAATCGTTACTTGCAGCCATATAAAATGTAAATGCTTCTAATACATATAGTACAATCAAGTGGCATTCCGAGATAAAATATCATTTTTTTTATTATCTATGCCAACCAGTTTTTATTTTTAAATCATAAATCATAGCTGATTAAATGTGGAAGTTCCTGGGTACATTTTTTACTCGTATAATACTGATTGATTATTTTTGTGATTATCATCTCAGAATCATCCAATTTGAGGCTGGAAGCAACTAATGTTTCGTTTTTCTCTGATAAATGACTTTGAAGATTTAAAGATTGAAATTAAAGAGTTTTTGACTGCTTGTAGCACCATGAAGCAGATGTTTTTATGAGTCTGTGTACATGCACAGACTACCATACAGCATACTAAAATTAACTTTATGAGAGCATTGAATGTTGTTGTAATGTTATAACATTACCGTTCCCATTAGCCTGGTGGCTAACATGAGCCATTTGTCATAGTAGCACATCATAGTAAGCTAGATCGATATTGAAATATCATATCATTAAATTAGGTCTCTACAGGATTACTGTGCTGCAAAATGGCATGCAATTAATGAAAAGATGCTGGGTGGCAGAAGAAATGCTGTATTACTGTTATAATTCTGTGACATTGTAAGGAGAGGACGACAAAGTTAGAAAGACACTGGATACAACCACAACTCACTATCTGTTTCTCGTTGAGGTTCCCCGAGCTGTAGGTGGTGGCGAGGGTGGAGGAGCAAGCCTCGCTGTACCAGGGGACATTGCCGTTCTGGGTGGAGCTGCTGATGGACAGGGTGTAGATGCTGTTGGTATAGCCGTCGCAGTTACAGCTGTCCTTCTCCCTCCCTCCGTTCCCAGAAGCCCACACAAAGATGGAGCCCAAACCATTGCGGCCCTGGAGGACATAAAGTACATTCAGACAAACGGGGAAAAAAAGAAACAAACAACCACAGATCCTCTCATTCATTCATGCCTTGGGACCACCGCTAACCAGAACAGAACAAAATCTCATTCAAACTTTAATAGGAATCCCAACTCTAGAAGGGCAAATTAATTCAAGGGCTCATTTCAAAAAGGGCCCATTAAAACGCAGCATACATCACAGAGGCCGGGGTGGTCACTCAGTAAATTAAAAAGAGCTAAATATCGCATGACAGCAATGCAATACAAAAAGGCACTATATGACAACAGCTCATTGTAATGAATCATCCAACCTCTCAGCCTTTGAAGTGCAATAATTTTCATCTAAGAGCCGCTTTATTGTATTGAGTGGAACCGTCTCCCTCTGCATTGATCAAACCCAGCTATGCACCACCCACACCACCATCTGACAGCGCTGTCACTGTGGCAATTATCTTAGTAGTCACTGTCAGCGTTTCCAGTCAGCTTTATGGCACATGCCTTGAATCCTACTGCTCTATAACAAGAGTCAGTGATAGCTGGATGGATGTGTTTATTCATGGAGTGCAGATGTGAGAGCCTGGGGTGCAATCTGTAAGCTTATTAATCTATTGACTTGTTCATTTTACATATCTGACACTGTCCCCTTCACTAAACCATGTGCTGCTATCAACAACAGGACTGGCTAATATTCAAAGTTGTTAGATGCTGACAGACAAGTTTTCAAACTGACCCCCCTTAAAATGTCTTTACTTCTATGTGCATATAGTCAGGAATGTGTTTGGAAGCCTTAGATTAGAAGTTTTCTTGTCAAAGTAATACATTTTTTTTGGTTAGTTTATAAAAACACTTCACTTGAAGAGACCACATGGCAACTGATTGAAAGAGCTGAGAGATAAAAGATGCGCTGGCAGTTTAAGAAGCAGCCTTCAACTAAAAAAAGAATATCAAAAAAAAAAAAACACACAACAACTTTTCATATTTAATTTCTGACAGTGCTGCTTCTATTCATTTTCCAAGATTTTTCCTCCCTGGTGGCTTTTAGAGGACATTCCCTTCCATTCATAATTGTCAGGGTCAGAAACTGCTTTGTTCTTCCCGCTTGTGTCCTCTCATGCTTGAACAGTTCAATTACTGACTGCTGAAAGGAAGCCACACACGGGCAGTAAATAATTTCTGTCTCACACAAACACTTACACACACACACTCACCTCTGTAACTCCATGCAGAAAGGCTTCTTTGGCGAGTTTGGCAGGTCCATCGACAGTTTTTCCGTCATCCTCTGGGCCCCAGCTGGCGCTGTAGATGTCGATGTGTTGGGGATTCAGACTGAGAGACTTGGCCTCCACCATGTCAGTCACCTCACCGTCCAGCATACGCACACCTGCATCCAGGTTTACACACACACACACACACACACACACACACACACACACACACACACACACACACACACACACACACACACACACACACACACACACACACACACACACACACACACACACACACGATGACAAAACAGAAAGGTTTTCTCAGTGCTTAAATTTTATTTTTCATGATACGTAAAAGGTCATGAAACCAAATACCTAATGAACATAGAACCAAAGTGACACACTGGCATTGCAGGGGAAACAAGCATATATTTTATTCAAATATTCTTAATGCTAAAATGCTGAGAGGAGTAATTTCATTTGCAAAACTAAACCTGGTGTTGTTGTTAGTTGTCAGTGTTAATGTAAATACAGTACAAGTTACATTGGGTATAAATAAAACTCAGCAAATACTGACCTCAATCATTCAATCAAGTTGTTGGGCATCTACATGAACAGTGTTGCATGATACTGATATCTCCCATCTTTGAGTTTGAGCACAGTAGCTTATATTCTGTAGCCACTTTTTACTTCTGATACAAAATGGACATCAGGAATTCCTTAATGTGTGTTGGTACCCTACCTAACCCTAACCCTAACCAGTACTACTCCAGAGGGAGCTGCGTGAAGTCTGATAAATTGCCAGTTGGATCTGAAGACTACAAGTTTGAAAATGAAAAAATATCTGGGAGGTGTGGAGTCAGAGAGAGAAGTGAGGTTACCAGACCCCTGTAGCCCGCTCCTCATCTCTACTTGAGGCCAGCAGCTCGAGGCTACATTAGGGAGGAATAATGTATGGAATTAAAAAAATACTGTATCTTTAGATCGATCGCTCGATTTTCACTCTTTTTTACTTTTTTACTGTCCATTATGAATGCAATAACAATATAGGAGAGTAATGCTTTATCAGTGGAGTCTCTTTCTACCACAAAAAAGGATTACACTGAAACATGCAAAAAGTGCTGCAGGCGATGACAATCTTGCAGAATCTTGTTCCTCTAGTCTGCAGCTCAGTGCTTTAGTTCATAGTGTTGTAGCGCTGTAGTTTTACCCGACAGTGTATTCATGTTCAGCAAGGTTTGACATGTGTAGGGACAAAGCAATGCTGCTGCGGTGTTGTTTGATTTCCATATTTACACACTTGTTTGCAACGCTGTACATTGTCTGTGTGTATTTGTACAGCTCGTGCGGTGTTGCAGCACATGCTGCTGGTGTTCGTTATTTGTGCATCCACTGTGATGCTCTTATGGACCCCACCATGAAAATCAACGCCATCTCTATTGATTTGCTTTGCACTTGAGCTGGTTTTAAAAAAACAAAGCAGAAGTGGAATGAGATCAATTGCATTGTGGGTAAATGGCCGACTAAAGTGTGAAGCAGACTATGGAGACTGAAAATTCAGATAAAAAGATGAAAGAAAGCATTAATTGTCTTCCTCTACATGCCTGGGTGAAATTGGTGCAACTGTCTGAGTGTAAACTGAATCAAACTTATTTTATAAGATGTGAACAACTTTTACGGCAGGCTTCAACTAAGGATTATGTATAAAAGGTATTTAAAGTGATCACTGAGTGTGGTGCTTGTTCTAACCAATTATTTCTGCTTCAAGTTCAGAAGGTTTTCTTGCAACAGAACTCTCTGCGACTCAGCAACGTTCCTCCACAGAAAAGTGGTGAGAAATCAACACCTAAAAAATGAACTAATTTCCTCCTTTGATGCATTGCAGGTCAGGTTACTCCATGCTGCTCTATATGGGTTAAAGTAACCAAGCGCTGGCTCTTTGAAGTCCTCCAAAAGCATCAAACAGGCTCTGAGCTGCTAGTGTTTCCATGGCAGCCTGCACTTCTGTAAGGGCTGAGTGATTTACTGAGGAGACTCACGCATCTCCAGTCCCCATCCAAAATATCCATCTATCCCTGAACCAGAGACCAAGGTTTATAATACATCAAGGTAAAAAAAATTTTTTTGCGTGTATGCAAAATACAGTATTATAAACATCAATGTTAGGAGGGTGAGTTATGAGTCGCTCATTAACCCTCAAATCAAATTTAAAAATTTTAAAAAGTTTAACAATTGCTGGTTCAAAATATGTTATGCGGTATGTCGTCTGGTACATTTTGCCTCTATATGAGAAGATAGGAATAGTTCAACTTCTTGGGCTTTCTTGGCAAGAGTTAGATGAGAAGATCGATATCACTCACGTCTGTACAGTAAATGTGAATCTACAGCCGGTTAGCTTAGCTTAGCATAAAGACTGGAAACAGGAGGAACCTGGCTCTGTCCAAAGGTGGCAAAATCCATCGACAAGCACCTCAAAAGCTCATTTATTTACAGTTATATCTTTATCTTTCTATTTGTTACATTCATACAACAACCAAAGTGTAAAACCAACTAGATGTGGTTTGATACGAAGCTGTAGACTAATATTTAACGGACAGGTATCTATCTTCTCTTCCAACTCTCTGCATGAAAGCCAATAAGCACATTTCCCAAAATGTTGAACTGCTCCTTTAAATATCATCAGTGAGTTGACTGAAACAAACAGCCGCAGTGAGAGTTAGTGAGTAAAACAACACGAAAATTAATATTTCTGACAGTTTGAGGTGTTGACCTTCAGGGATAGCAGCTCTGAAGTAACCTGCTGCTTCATTCAGTGCACTTCTGTTCAGTTCCCCTGAAGGACTTACTTTACCCCAGACAAATGTGAATATTGGAAGATCTAAACCAGCCAATGTGTGTTTGCTGTGAAATATCTCCATGGTAGTTTCAGAGTCTCCTGGCTGAATAATGAGCTACAGTGTGGCAGCAGGTGGCATGGGGGCAAGTGAGGAATCACAGAGGCTTTTGCACTGCTCCCTCTGTACTCTACCTTGCCAATATATTCTCCCTGGCTACCACAATGAATAAGATGGCCCTGCTGCTTTGGATTTTAAATGATAATTTGGGTTCCTGCCTTTTGTTTTGAACCGCGTTGCTGCCAGGAGCTAATGCTGCAGTCTGGTTGGAGACTCTTTCAAGTGAGTTGAACTTTAACGTGTTTGTTGTGTACATCCTTGAAGACATAAATGATGAACTCGCGTGTGCATGACTTTTCCTAGCGAGCTACGTATCACAGCAACAGCAGGGAAAGACCATGTCAGTAGTAGGTTAAATTCAAATCTCCTGTGTGATAACAATGGCTAAAATAACAACATCCTCAATAATGTACACATGGATGCATTAAAAAGGGCATTGTGACTGAAAAGTTTATCTTGAAACATACTTTGTAGAGCTAGCAGAGCCAGGAATGAGGAAAATAAAGATATCTTTCTCTTGTCTTGATTCACAGTTCTTGAGGTATAGTGTAAGAACGGACACAAACATGCTCAAGGATTTTTGTACTTTCTTTGTTTAAGTTCTAGTTTCTTATTCTACTGATGGAAAAGAGCCTTGAGTGTGGAGGAAAGCACATCATGTGTAGGTTTTTCACAACACCGGGCCGCCTCCTGCTCCACCTACATGACCACACACAGCCCACTTGTTGTGTTAGAAAAGCGAATGGCATGTGGTATATTCCCACTTGCCATCTGGAACGATCATAAAGACTAGAGTTACGGCACTATTCTGACGGGGTTCAAACTTTATGAGATACTGAGATAAGCCGAGAGGTAATGAGATTGAACAAGCACTGGGATAAAGGAGCTCCTACAGTTAAAAAGGACTACACATCATTATGCTAACACATCCTCAGCACAGGGACAAGAAATAAGCAATCACAAATACACAAAGCGCATGTGCACACGTAGTAGCAATGTGACCATACCAACAACTGACTTTGGGCTTTAATGTGGGCTTCAATTTTAGAATAATACTGGGAGAAAAAGCTAAAATAAAACATTCTGAAATATTAAAATAAGTTGTTTAAAATGAAAAATGAATACAAAATTTATACAAATCAACCTTGTTGTTTTTTTAATTTCAAGCCACTGAAGCTTCGTTTGAAGAATGGGAACAGAAACTACAAAAACTGTTCCCTCCCTGTAGGCAGAAGCAAAACAACCCATCAGGGTGCAAAATCCTTTTTAGAACAAACAAATTAATATTTCACAATATTTTGCAACTCTCACAAATTTTGTATCTTCTCATAAATGAGCAGATTCTACTGTGTGTTTGTCTGTCTGACACAAACAAATAATCTTAAACTTAAGTGTTAGTTTTATAATATATTTTATATGTATTATATTATGATGTTTTCCGTTAATTGTGGTACTACAGTCAAACACCCGCTGTTTTCATCTGAATCCATATTCATTTGTTATTTGCTTAGTGTATTCACACATTGACATCAGCACTGTGCACTCACTGAAAAAGCGGTTAAGTAACAAGGTAGCACATTACACGTACACGGTAAGTGAGTAAGAAAGTACACACAATCATGTTTTAGTCGGCCATGATCCCTCTCTCTCTTTCTCTCTCTCCATTTCCGGCTCACCCAACATTAGCACTGTAACTACTATTTTCATTATCAATTCATCTGCCATGTAATTTCTCAGTTAATCAATTATTCATCTAGGAAAGCCCATTACAATTTTCCAGAGGTCTTGGTGATGTCTTCAAAATGATTGTTTTGTTCAAAACCCTGAAATATTCAATTTACAATGATAGAAAACACAGAGAAAAGCAGCAAATCCTCACATTTGAGAGAAAGTGGGCAAGCCAGAAAGTGAAAGTAAATGTATTTGATCTTTTGCTTCATTGGAGTTACTTTCTTAGATAGAAATATTGGAGGGTCATACGCAGCAACACTCTGTCTGCCACCACCATTATGTGCATGCAGTGTGTGATGAAATTTCATTGGCCAGAGTGACACAATCAAGTATCAAGCATGCGTTGCTTGAGAACAGCGGGGGCCGACATCACAGCAGGGTGTCAAGGAGGCGCATGCCAAACGTGTATTCTGACTATTCGATTTGATGTGAGCATGTCTGTGACATGGCATCAAATAAAAAAAATCTCAAAGTGGGCGTTTTGCCTTCAACAAACTATTAAGACAGCATTTTCAAGTTTACTCTGAGGCTCCCCTCTAACACCACCAGCACAACCAGATGCCTCTAAATACATCGAGTTAGTTAGTTTATTGGGTACATCTGTACAATCTAATGCAAGCCAGCACAACAGCCCAACAGTAAACCCCATCTTTATGAAGCTTGTTAGGTTTTTGTCAGAGACGGGTTCATTTAACTCTGGTATTTTTTGCGGCAATAGTTACATGTAGGGGTGGTTTTCTACTTGACCCTATATTATGTTTTGTCTACATCAATTTACAGTAGATACTTAAGGGATAGAACATTACTTTTTCAATACTGTTACATGTAAAACCAGTAAACTTACAGTACATTGGCAATCCACATCACAACTGTGGTAATGCTGAGAAACATTCAGCAGCATGCTGTGCCAGGGAAATTGAGTGAAAATAACACTGGCGCTGCAGAACAAGTATTTCAGCTATTCTGGCAGTCAAAAAAGAAAACAGACATGAAACTAAGGTTTTTCCCAGTGAGAATCAAATCAATCATCCACTTGTTTTCATTTGACCGTACCTCCAATCTTGGCATTGTAGGCCACACCGACTCCACAGATCCCATTGTTGGCTACTGCCGCCACCTCTCCTGCACATCGTGTTCCATGCCTGCAGAGGAGGAAGAATGAGAAAGTGAGAGGCATGTTTAAGGAAACTACTTATCCTTGTGAGTATCATTCACCTAATGACACAACCTTTTACTGTATATATACCCACAGGTAGTGTACATGTCTAACAATGGTTGCTTGTGAAAGAATGTGCTCCCTCTTGTAACGTGGTCGAGCTGTAGACAAAACAATCTCATGGAGACAGGTTCTTGGCTTTGATCCCTTTAAACAAATCTGAATTCCCATTTGTCCAAAAGAAAACATTCAGCCAATGAGTGAAGACCAACGTACATCATCTATGACCTTCTAACATTAGTAACCTTGGTATGTCTATGGGGTCTGAATCAAGTTGAGGAAAAAGGGAAATAAGACGCCAGACTACCGTCACACAGGGGAGGAAATTGTGAATTAGATTTGCCATTTTCACAAAGGGTCTTTCATTAAGCAGTAAGATCTAGCTCTGGGCACCGCAGTGTAGAGATCCAAGAAGCCTCTACAGAGGGGCTGTTAATCACATTCCAGTCAGGTGCAATCCCCTGGTCTGCCAGATGGACATGCACTTTTAATGCCCTTCAAACCATGGCGCAATCCCCGCTGGAGTGCAGCCATTCCCAGACAGGAATGCTGGAGCCAGGGCAACACTGTGCCACATCAGGAAACAACAGAAACAGCAGACTTTCACAACTGAAGGAACTATCTACGCCAACAGGCTTCCATTAAGGCACTCTGGGTATCCAGCCAAACCAAAAACACGACAATCAAAACACCACATCAGCAGCAGACATCCTCCCCTGGCACAACAGACTTCGTCTGCTGTCAGGACATGGACGTTTAATGTGAAGGTAGCCTGCCAAAACTGCCAGTTATTAATGAGCATTAAAGAAATGATTAATCACTCAAAACCTGAAGTGTTATTTAAACTGTTCACAATAGAGAGGTCAGAGGTCACAGCAGCAGACTAATTCTCGACTTCTGCTTTAAAGACACCAGTATAATGACAGAAGCGCAAGAGAGCATCTTTGTTGACACAAAAGTCACACACACACACACACACACACACACACACACACACACACACACACACACACACACACACACACACACACACACACACACACACACACACACACACACACACACACCATCTGGGCAATTTCCCAGAGAACTTTATCTTGATATTCCTGGAAGTGCTGGTCTGTTGACGTTGGACTCATATGTCCTGCAGCATCTGTGTTTGTGATGCAGCTGATAAGCAGCAGCTCAGGTGTCTGCGATGGGATGCCGGGCATGCACAGGCCAATACCTCCAGTGTTCAACAGAGCCTTTTCTCAAATCTTCCTCTGACACATTCATTACAGTCACTTACATGGTAGACTGATTCACAGCATACAAATGCTGCTACAGAGGTGAAGCTCTCGGCTTCTGAATCTGATTATGCAAGAACTACTTGCATAATCAGGTTTTAGGGAGAGATTTTCCAGGGAGTGATAACACGGATACAAGAAGACATCCTTTTACTGCTCCCACTCGCTATTCGGGTCAATAAGAGTGTGAAGAGGGGTGAATCGGTGGGTCAAATGCATTTGTGTGAAATTTCCTTGTGAAGGCAGCTTGCTCCCTGCTATTTATCCAACATGACTTACACGAGTCTCTAACATAAAGGCAGGTTCACTCAACTATCGATTTGCTCTGTGTGAATCCAATCAACAATGTTTTGTCCAGAAAATGACAGTCAAGGTCAAGTGGTATTTCATGGTGTGGTTGTTTTTCATAGTTTGGGTGGAAATACGACAGTTTAAACAAAGACATTAGCAGTGGTAGTCTATATGATTATTCAGTTTATTATTAAATAATATGTATTAATAAGTAATACATTTTAGTCCATAACATGTAATAAAACAAGTGGTTGGGGGTGTTTTAACCTATAGTCCAAAACCAAACGATATTCAGTTTAACATCAGAGAAAACCAGGAAACAGGCACATATTAACATTGGAAAAAGCTGGCAACACTGTATTTTTGGCATTTTTGGTTAATTGTGGTCTATTGACTGATTGATTAATTGACTTATCATTTAATCTCTACCTATGATACCCCAGTTTTGTTCCACCAAACTAAAATTGATAGCCAATCAACCTAATCAGCATCCAGATAAAAGGTGCAAAATACTGGAATAATTTAAAATGATGGCATGTACATTTTAAAACAATTTAACAATACATATGGCACTAAAACAGGATCTAAATCCACATGAAGGCAGTCCAGCAGCAGTACAAAATAACTTTCTAAAACATATGCATGATAATTAATTTGGCGCTCTATACAAAATAAAATAAAATGTTGAACCTTTACAAAGACATTATTCATCACAGTAACATCACACGCACACGTACACACACAGCCCTAAGCCATTATAATGCTTCATTAAACTGGTTACTGTTAATTTATAATATTACAAAGGGCACCCATGGTAAAGATCTTAATAATTTATGGCCCAAATTCCCAAATGCAGAATTATACCATAGCTTATTAGAAACACTGAGTCTTGTGAGTTCATCTTTCAACAGGGTGATCAGTCACAAGGAGGTGCCTGAGGGAGCCACCAGTCCTCTGACAGCGAGGGCAAAGCATGACAGGACGTCCTCAATTTGTCTGTATGCACACATTTCTGCTGATCTGAAGTCCTGAAGAGACCGGCGTCACATGAAACCAAACCAGGATTTCAACCACCAGGGTTTAGAAAGGAGACTAAAGAGAAGACAGCTCAGTGCAGAAGACCATCGTATGAAGTGCTCCAACATTGTCTGCAGGAACAAAGAGCTGTCTGTCACTACAAGTATAGCATTGTTCAATCAGCTGTTAACAAGTCACACCGATTAATTATCAGTGCTGTAATATCTGTCTGATAGATTCCCTTACTGGATCATAAAGACATCTTAACTCTAAACTGCACCCACTTCCTAAACAACAACTATTATCCATTCTGATGCTGCAAACTTGAACATTTGAACTATTCAACAACTATCTAAACCTCCGATATCACGGCAGGTTATACTACAAGACATGTTTTAGGATTTATAAGATGAATTTCAGGGTTTTATATGCAATGACCATGTGATAATCTTAAAACAAAAAAAACTTGCTGGACATAAAACTTTTGTAGGCCTGTGTTTTTCTTGTTTTTGTTGTTGGGCTTGTTTTTGGTCCTTTCAGATATGCTTGTTATGAAGAGTTATATAGTATATACACAAATAATTGTTTAAGCTAATTAATATTTATTTTTACATTAATATCACTGTAAAAGTGAAGTTTTATTTATCACATGCATCATTACATTGTCCTCCTAATTAATAAACGTTGCACACGAACATGCAATAAATACTCCACCTGTCTAATTTAGACGAGCTTCCAGCGAACCAAAACAAAACCCAAAGAAGCAACAGTTAATTACTGTGGCTGCCACATTACCAACATAATGCAAACTGTCCATTTTAAGACTAACTGGTACATACCTGTACTGCTTACAGCATCTGTCATGCCTTCACTAATCCTTCTCAACTAAATCTTGATAGAAAAAGTCACTCACTTCTTGGAAAAAGAAAAAGGGGAGGATCTTGTAGAAACTTCAAAACACCTTTTGTATCCGATATATTGTGCAGTAACTTGGGATTCCTGTGTCATACGTAATGGTGATAACAGGAGATTATGGTGAACAAAGAGCTATTTCAGTGAAGTCTTGTTCCGATTACAGTGAGAACGAGCCCCATGGCAGATTCTACACACAGAGACTAACTCAGGTTACAGCAACTACAGTTGGCTGCAGGCCCGAGGGCCAACAACATGATCAGTATTCACACCCACAGCTGGCAGAACCATTATCACTGTGCAAACCCTAAACTGCCTCTCTGGAGACTCGCTAAAGAGACATGCTATTGTCATACAGATGTATCCCAACTGTGTCTGTGGGCATGATGGGAAAAGGGTTCAGCCAAACCTGCACCGGCCAATTGTGCATTATGAAAAGGAAAAAAACGGCACAAAAGCAGCTTTTTGGCTTATTATATTAAGATCTGCCACCAATGCTGCAGGATGTCTTGTGCTGCTGCGTAAACATGCAGCAATCCTCTAAAGGTGCCACGTGTGATGGATAATACTTGACAAGTTCTAAACCTGGCTCCTGCAGTTTGTGATACATACAAATTATGACTAAATGACAAGATGACTAAAAGGACGTGTAACCAAACGAAAAACAAAAAGACTGCACATACATTACATATTGGCTTTCGGTATCAAAATTTGAAACCCAATCACGTTCATATCATAAGGGATTTCAGCAAGACATCCAAGTTGTACATAAACTCCATTGATTAAAGCATAAGCATTTCTGCATATAATGATATATTGTGAAATATGTACTTTTTATGTACATGTCTTTATCTTCACAGTTCCACTTCTCACCCATATTCTGGCACACAACTTCTTTGATTCACTTGCTTTTTTCTCTCTTGCATTAGCTTAATTACTTAAAAAAAATCATTGAGGCTCTCGAGGCCGTGGATAGCACCGTTTGGCGTTCATTAGTCTCGGGGCTGTACTGAACCTCAAAGGTAAATCTGAACAACTGTTTTGTCTCATTCTTAAGTCTGTTAATGGTTCTGCCAGTTTACTAATGAGCTGGCCTTCAGGGCAAAAGGTCTGGCGATGTTTATAGAGCATGGTAAAGAGGGGAATATGAAGAAATGTCTAGAGAGAGATTAATGTAGGGTCTGGTGAAAATTAATCAGCCTGCTGTTTGGAGTACGGTTAAATAGGTCCCTTCATCTATTGCCGTGCATTAAATATTTCTGAATTTACCTGTGCAGTCAGTCTGCACTGCCACCTTGTATTGTAAAGTAAGTTTATCTTGATTTTTCTGCATGTTTATTGCATATGTTGAATAGAGTGATTCTGAAAGCCTAAAAAGACTCCATGACTCCAGAAACTGCCTCCTATCAGGATGGTTTCCAAATGTGCAGAGGAAACCCCTGGAAAGAGAAACATCTAGATCACATGGCGTCTTAGATAAACATGAGGGTGAATGGTCACATTGCTACTGAGCCATCCTCGCTGCGTCCCGTATGCTGGGAAAAGAAAGACAGCTTTATGGAGGTGAACAGAGTTGGGCTTTCTGCAGGGAACAGGCACTTACAGTCTTACACAACCCTTACGCATTTTCATGCCCGCCCACAGGTTGTTTACACATGCATCTGCACCAACCCACTGTAAAGTGAGAGAAACAGACAAACACACACACACAAATATACTCCCTCTCAATTGGTCCTGCCACAAGGAAGACACGGAGGGCTGGGTGGCAAGAGATAAGGGCTGAGGTGAGCGAGGGTTGGAAAGAGGTGCAGCCAAAATGAGGAAACATCAATAGTAAGTGTCTTAGCTGGGCTCTGGGCTCCGGGCCACTGTGAGCCACCAGAAGAGCCTGAGCGTGCCCTGGCATAGATTGTGGATCTGTGGAGCTGCACCGGAGGGATGTTCTCCCACATTCTTCCACAAGAAATTCCACAATTTAGGGTTTTGTTGATGGTGGTGGTGAAATCCATTTTAGGCACTGGCACAGAGTCTTAAAAACAACTCCAATGGGCTGAATTAAAAAGCATATTGTTTGAACTGTTTCCATGTTTATCAAAACTTTTACTGATAACTGTGTGTGTGTGTGTGTGTGTGTGTGTGTGTGTGTGTGGTTCTGCCCCAAAGTAGTGTACTTTATTTTGAGCATGAAAACAATTACACACCTTCTACAATCAGCCTCCACCTCTTTTATGCTCCACAAAGCCTTTAAGAAGCTGATACAGCTTTACAGCATGTTTAGACTGCTCTGTAGCTCTGACTGTATCCCTCTGGCCTTCATATTCATGGTGCCCACTCCAGACCCCTGTCTCACTTGGAGACAGATTTCCATCCATCCGACCTTCCAACTATAATCTTCTCTGCCCATCACCAGTAATCATCGTGAGCCTCGAGATAAAAAAGCCAGTGGCCCACAAACAGCAGATTACAGCAAATCAGAAATTAAAGTCAGACGGGAAGCAGGCTGTGGGAATGAAGGAGGACGAGCAAGGGCCCTCCAGAGCCAAGAGATTTGCTCAGTTTCATTAATGCTGATGAACTTAATTCAATCAATTCTCTGCAAGACATCACTGTGGTGGTAAACAACTCCTAATGCCATCTGCAGAGGCCACTGCAATAAAGCTGTTTTCTTCGCACACTACCTTAATCCTAGTGTAGATTTACTCTACTTACCCGGGCTATAGGAAAACCCGGGTGGTGCCTGTGGGATTTGAGAGGCCAAAACAAATCCATAAACTCTTGGGTTGGGGGCAGGATTCATATTAGGAAGTAATTGCCCATTTTTGGAGAGTAAAAAGCATTAAATGGCAGAAAATGAAAATCTCTTGGACAAAACAAACCCCATAGGCTATGGCCTTTATTTAGTTTTGTCCTTCGATTCAACAGTGGATGAGAAACAGCCATAGACCTGTTTACACGTCAGCTGTCAGCTATAAGATGGCGAGCGGGACAAATTAATGTGTGTAAGTGCAATTTCATCCTGACATGTCCCGTACTCAGTCAGCATTGAGAAAACACCAGTGGGTGGTTCCAGTGCAGGAACAAAAGACAAAAAGAAGTGTGGAAATTAATTGTTCTCCGTGTAGATTTCTACCTGTTGTCATTAAGCTGCGTGTATCGAGGCTGAGGGTCTGGGTCGCTGTCGTTCACGTCATAGCTGGCATCCGGGTCCTTAGAAAAGACAGAAAAGATAGATAAACTGTTAAAAATCTGCTAAATTTAAAACCTCAAAATCTGTCTACACAGAGATGATTCTTAAAATCCATCAGCCGCTCAGTTTCAGCACCAGGACGACACTATATTTAATTCAAAATCTGCTCTATTTATTCAGTTCTTATCTTCATTCTGTTTGCTGCTGCAGTACCGCAGCTTCTCCATGGAAAACATAATGTTTCAGCTCATTTAGGAGTTATACTCACATAGTTCTGCATCAGGTCAGGATGGTTCTTCTCTATTCCATCGTCCAGGATCGACACCACCACCCCTTTACCTGTGTAGCCCAACTGCCACGCAGCTTTGGCATTCAAGTCACGGTGGTTGCTGTTGTACTGAGGATGGAGAAAGCAAATATCTTAGGTGTCTCTCAGATAATTAGATTCCATCTGAGTGCTGACAAGAGTGTGTTTTTAACTAAATCTGGAAAGGCTTACTACAAAAAAGAAAAAGAAAATAATTTAAGACGTTTAGATGAAGACTGAGCTTTTGACCGAAGCATCCTGCTTACTGAATTTCAGTCATTCTTCCTCAGTGAAAAGCTAAAGTTTCTGAACGAGGGGAAGGTAGTATCGCAAGGTTCCGAGGAGTATCTCTATTCTGAAAGCATTGGTGCTATGGCTGCATTTATTGCATTTATTATTAATGCCAAGCAAAGCACCAGTGAACTGGACGATGGCACACAGTAATGATTCTGTATGCTTTTTGATATGCTTTTGACATTCAACTTGACCTTTGGTCTTTCATCTAGTTCAAATCTCTTCTTATTAAAAGAGTACTGTAGGCCTTGTTGGATGATATACTTTCCCCAGAAATAACTGCGATAAACAATATAATTTGCCACTTTGCGTTGCCACTGTTTTTAAACAAAGTCAACATACTGGCTTGTTCGTGTTAATGGGCTCTCCTCTCTCATTTGGCTCATTAGGCGCTGTGAAAAAAATGCTTAAAAAGTCTTATAGGAAAGTCTGGTAGGGAAAACCTTGTTGTTGATTCTGGTATCATGTTGCCTAAAATGTTGGTGACATTCTTATATAAACATAATGGGCAATATCTAGGTCAGCAAAAATCCATGTCCATATATCGTACGATAAGTCGATAAAGTAATTATCGTGTACTGTCCGTTAAATATAATCTGTCTGATGTACCGTTTGCCACATTTTCCTCTTGGATTTCAGACCCTTGTAAGTGTAGTCAGGATGAGGTTTGTTCAACCTTGTAACGTCTTTGGCACTTAAACCATCAAGAAGAAAATCAATTAAAGCTGAAAGTTGTGATCTGCAGTTCAGATTGAAAAAGGCCCTTTGTGGCTGACACGCTGAGTGTATAATAAATCTGAGAGAGGCATGTGCAAGGTTTCCTTTTGAATATTGCTCATCAAGTAAGTCCTTTTCCTTCTCCCTTAATGTCAGCATCCCTTCTGCACACTGGCATCTTGAGCATATGAACAGCTTGAGATCTTTGCTTTGAGGCTGGCCAGTGATTTATCAGTGGGGGAAAAAAACCCTGCCACATCATTTAGATAAATATCAGAACAATATTAAATATTCATTGTAACAGCAGATGCTGACCATTAGCATCTGTCCACCAAGGACACCCTGCCAACAGACCCACCCACACTCTCCTCTGGCCAGCCAGGTTCAGTCTTTAATGAGGCACAGACTTATTTACAGCCGGGAGAGAGAGGCAGCACATCCCTGCAACCTGACAACCTTTGCTACATCTTTGCACTTCTGAACATATATTACCACAACTACTTACTAAAATGCACATAATGTATTTCTATAATGAGAGAAAAATATGTAGGTAGAAATGTAGATATTTGGACAGTATATGACCCGTTTACAATCAACAGCTCCATCTTGAAAAATGACCAGAACTACGAATGGAGCCAAAACCATCTGAAGCTCTAATGCAGAGTTTAGAAGTTCAGGGTAAACTGGGCAAATTAGCATTTTCTTCTGGCATTTTAATGCATTTTTTCTCTCCACAGAGTTGTTCTTAAACACCATTAAGATCAGACTCAGAGCTGCTGGCCATCAAAAGCTTTTTTTTTAGCCACGCTAACAGCGTGGCACCAGGGATGTTAGTCAGGCAGTCGGTTTCAGATTGCCATTAAATTTGTTCCTGGTACCCAAAGGATGCATCCTGATGACTTTGGTAATCCTCTTACTTTTCATCCGGCCCCACGAACACTTTAAAATATCCACTTGTCCAACACTTCAGTTTGTGATACAATAACTCTAAAACAAATTACCTAATTACCCATCAGCTTCAGATTAATGTTAACCTAACGTGTTAAACGGTGGTTTGTTAACAATTTTTGGTTGTCTTTCTGACATGGTGACATTTATATTCTGCTCAAAACTCAGCTGATCCCAATAATGGAAATGAGATTTACAACCTCATGGGGTGCCTGCAGACTTAGAAATTGAAATCAACTTTTATTTTCATGTTTTCAATCATGAAAGGTTCAGCACTGCTTTAAAAGTCACCACAGAATGCATCATATTCATACATAGTAGCACAGTAGCGTTAGTAAAACATGTTCACAGTTTCCTATCATAAAACATCAATTTGTCATTTCTTTGTCTGATATTATAGGAAAATGTGCCAACAAAGATACTAGAGCTGCAACGATTAGTCGATTAATCAATTACTTGATCAAAAGAAATTTTATCTATCTATCTATCTATTTTGACAATAGATTAAACATTTCAGTAAATTTTCAAACATAAACTTTCATTTTCAAACATTTGCTAGTTTCAGCTTCTTAAATATGATGATTTGCTGCCTTTTATGTATATACAGTTAGTGAAACATCTGTGGGTTTTGGATTATTGGTTGGAAAAAATGAATTTAAAAACATCTTCAGGCTCTGGGAAATTGTGATGGGTCTTTTTTGACATTTTTCATTTCAAAGGATCAATCAAGAAAATAACTGGCAGATTAATCGATAAAAAAAACATCATTAGTTGCAGCCCTAAAAGATAGTAAAAATGCTATAAAATTGTGCACAAAACTTTGCCTTATCCATTTGTATCACACACAGGTTTTACTATCAGTGAAATACTAATAACTGCTGTGAACGTATGGCAGAATCTATTACATCTAGTCACAGTGAATCAACCAGGCAGCAGCCTTTAATCTACTCATTTGCCTTTCAAGGTGCCACTAACTACTCCACCACACTGGGGAACTCAGCCTGCCTCTGTCAAAGCACAGACATTTTGAACAACTGGTGATGCAAGTCTGTTTTGCATCGCCATGAATCTTCTTCTTCCGCCTGAAGCATCCTCGCAGTAATTGAAGGAAGAGTGGAACTGAACAGAAAATCTCAGGGGTTGTTACTGCTGCTTTTAACAGGCCGAGGTATCTGTGACATTCTTCAAGTCAAAACGTGAAAATCAATCAACTGAAAACAAGAGCGCTTCAAGGTGAATCACCTCTGTCTCTCTCTGCTTTCCCTCTATATTGCTGTGCCATATATGGTCTAAAGTAAACCATCAATTTTACAAGAGCAAGCAATCCATAATTCAAAGGCTGTCTATTTACAAATGCTATTGTTCAAGCTGAATCTTTTAGAGGAAGTCACTCAGACTTTCGCTCCTTGTTTTGCAAACAAGACACACCACAGCATTTCAAACAAAGCCGGCATACTGGATTCATACAGGCTCGTCTTTTGACTCGAGGGAAACATCACAGCTTCAAATTTAATTACATGTATTGACTTTGGTTGGATAAAAAGCTGAACCAGTGTGCAATGCTGAATTGTGTCCTGCAGACGCACACAAAACACACACATATCCTTTAGTCTTATGAAGTTTCTGTTCAGCAGTGTTCGTACTCACCAGGTACCACTGGTCTCTGAACTTGGGGTCAATAGGATCTACATAGACATCCCTCTTTTTCCTCCGTTTCGACACCTGTTGCTCAGCCCAAGTCACCTGAACAAGAAGGACACAAACACAGAAATACACATGTATAGATTAGCAATGCAAACTAAAAGTTGAGGTGATGCTCAGCAAGGGAAAATACAACAGCTGCAAATGGTACTGCTCATTGTCATATAAAAAAAGAAGAAACAGAACAAGAAATAATCATGTGCTGGACATGAGGGTCGCCATGTCAAATGAATTAATAGAGATCCAAATTCTCAGCGGCTGACAGCAGACAGAGCGAGATTAGAGGCACAGGGGTATCGTGGACTACTCACTAATGAGACTTGCTGATGAACTCCAGAGCCCGAGACTAATTAGAATTTCTGGATTGGAGTGTAAAATGGGATTCACCAGGATCTGTATTATGCTCATAGTTACGCCTAAACATGTATGCAGACCAACAACATACACAGGGAGGTACAAATTCAGTACAAGTCTAACATCACAGCAGCAACCCAGTCTGCGTGCAAGCTCCTGCAGAAAGTGTTGACAGAAGCAGTATGCATACAGTGAGAATAAGTCTGCATCCCGCTCCCTCTGCAGAATTGAGCTCGCTGCACAGCAAAACGCCTGGGTAGACGAGAACAGGAAAAAAAAACATGTCAGGGAAGGAAGACAGAGAACTGCCTGCCGCAAGGACGGAGCACCTGATGTGAAGGACAACTAAATCACAGCACACCTCTCTCTCTCTCTCTCTCTCTCTGTCTGTCTTTCCGCCTCTGCAGATCACTGAAGACACAAGAGAAAAAGAGGAAAGAAGTAATGAAGGTCACATTAGCTGCTGCACTGAAGCAATGCCAATTCAACACTACCATAATATTAACGCCATAATGGAATAATTTCACTTCAAGGAGCAGAGGGGTTTGTATGAGGGTTCGTGCAAGTGTTGTTCCCTTAATCAGTCTGAGTGGAGGGAAACGTTTCCACCAGGATTCATCCAATTCTTACTGGGAAGATGACGTTGGCCCTGTGAGGTACAGCTGTGGCAGTTTATGCAGAAAAGTGGGTGACAGCTTTGAACATGTGCACTTAGGGAGTGATACAATCATGGGCCCTGGCGCACAAAGTCAAAGAGCTACTGCTGACGAACAGATGGGAAGTGTCGCCAAACGTTTTCAGTTAAAAGTTGCTTCATCCAACATTCAACTGGCCAATATGCATGTGCGTTCCGTGCTTCAGTGAGAGGAAATAACTAGTCATCTGTCTGTATTTGTACTCCATAGATCATCAAAAGGGAGATAAACAAAGCAAAGTAGCCAACCATTTTCACACCATTGGGAATCTGACAGTCTCCTAACTGTATACGCTCAGAATATAAATTGAGAATGGGTCTAAAAAAAATAGTAAACTGGCTCTATAAACTTTTCCTTTGTGCTGTTGTTGTCAGCCTGTGGACTTTTGGAAGAAGAAATGAAATCTTATCTACCACATTCAAAAAAGAAATGCCTGTGTCCTACTGCCTCTGTGTTTTATTCTGGTAAATTCTCTTGCAGACAACAATGAGAAGATAAACGAAGGTGGCACGTCATGTCGCAGAAAAATGTGCGACTGCTCAGAAACCGCTATGACCGTACTGTATATATCTGCCACTCTTATTATAATGCAATGACATATTCCATTTCTTAAACTATGTGATGTGCAACCATATCAGCGGCTCAAAGTTATCTTTACTGAAATCAATGAATATGGATCTTATCCATATCACATTTTTTAGAGGGAGAGATTCACATCCTACGTGACATTATTACTTCATCTAATTAGTTTGAGACAGGGTGGGTTTGGAGACAGAGAGGCAGTTGTTGACGCTCTTCTCTCAGTCAGGCTTTAATATCGGCTTTCTGTTTTAAAGAAAATGGCAGTATTGACTGGAAGGGATCTCTACTGCCTAAGCGACAAAAACTCAGGAATAAAATTCAACTTCTTTACATGTGTCCGTGGGATCCTCAGTCAGATAGAAAGAAGACATTTTCTCTTGTGTCATGAGGTGGTGTGTGATTTCCCCTCTTGCATTTCCTCATCTGCTTTTCAATCACACAAATCCTGTATGAAACGTGTCTGGTTTTCACACATACGTAGGGTAGGTCTCTGTGATGGAAAATGTACATGCTGACTCTGTTCAAACATGGCAGGATACTTAAGATAGAAGACGCAATGTTTGCGCAATATTTTTTATCTGGGGCAACACAGGAAGTTATGTATAATGTACCAGACAACGGACTGAAGCTTGCATCAAATCTGCTCCTTAAACAATCTCATCATCACTGTGGAGCATGGTGTACATTTTAATTCCCTTGGTATTGTTTTGCACAGAACTTTGTAATCTTATGCATGCCTTTCCTGACAACATGACAGCTTCTATTCACACTTGAGCGGTGTAGGAAATGTCACAGAAATGGTACTAGGTCTAACTAGACAGACGACAACGACTCTTACATTGTAGCCAGTCATCTTAGTGTCACACACAGTTCTTGGAAATGTCCATCAAAACCCAGCAAAGGCATGATTTTGCTTCAGTGCCATTCATAAGAAAATGAAGGCACATATTACTGGCTTGGGTGTGTGCACAAACTATTCAGACAATGGGGACGTGGAATCAGTCAACCCTGAGGAAAATAACTTCCTGAAAGCTGTACACTAGTACAGTAATTACCTTCATTTTAGTACTTCACAGTTTAATTTGTGGGAAGAAATGCATCATTTCAGTACACAAACTACTTCAAATGAATCATTAAGCACATGGATCGATTGTAAGTTTTATGTAGAGTTACAGGAGTATATCTCCCTGATAGCACCCTTACATTACCTACCAATCATTTTTAATATAGTACACCATGACTATTCTGCAAAATGAACAATGTTTTTTTCAATATTAAACTGAACTTAGAAGTGATTTCAACAAAATGTTCTCTTCCCTCTCAATATTCAGAGTAAACAGGGACAAGAAACAACAGAAGTCATACTTTTCAGCGCCAAACTCATAATTCATACTGAACAGATTTCCTACTTTTGGCAGGAGAGCAACAACAAACATTTCCACTTTCTATTTTGCAATTTTCATGTGAAGAGCCTTTTGAAAGTTCTCTAATAGTCTGTGACAGAACACAGAGCCTAGAAGTTGACAAACAGCATTTTCATTATAAATGAGCTTTGAAAATGGAAAACGGCATCTATCTCGTGCGTCCAGACCGATCCAATGCAGAACTAATGTTCTCAAACAGACTGCTCAGTGCATGTTTAGGTGGAGAGTCCTACCCGCCCAATAAATAGATTCCCCACCCGACTCATTTTGCCCACCCACTGCTTTGTCCTCCTTCATTATACAAACATAGCATGCGGCCAAATGGAAACCACAAATAAAGCATCATTACCATAAAGGAACATAATACCAATTATATTACAGGTCAGTATGTCATTTATATTTATGCTAAAGATCTTTTATGTTACAGCTGCTACTATTCTTGCCAGTCATAAAAAGCCTTGGCAATAAAAGCCTCGACCACAGTCAAACAAATGATACTTAAATGGTTAAGATCAATGTTTCATTGCTTTCCCATGTCTATCCTCTATTTTTCAACTAAACTAAACAAAAGTGGCCACAAAAACAACAGAAAGCAACAACAGAATAAAAAACAGAGGACAGTAGAAGGCGTGGAGGTAGCAGATAGACCCGAGCTTTAAATCTTCAATAGACCCTATTAACAGGGTTCTGTTAGCCAGTCTATGAGATCTGGCAGAGGTCCAGGTGCTTTTGTCAGTAATTAGACACTCTTCAAAGAGAGTTTGAGCCTGAGCCTTTTGTTCGGGCTTCATCTCGACCAGTTTAAAAAGCTGCGGGGACAGTCTCTGTAGGATTTAAAACCCTCCTATTAGGAATATTTTTGAAATGTTTTCCCCCTTTCAGAAAAACTGTGCAGCTGATGTAAATGTGAATCACATTTGCAATGATCTGCTAGTTTGTAAAAGCCTTGATCAGGATAAGAATTGCAGCACAGTTACAGAAATGTATCGATGTTTAGATGCAAGAGAGTCCATACATAAAAACCGAGCGGTATTTAGTAAAAATTGCAAGCGATTGCAGCATTTGTAAAGTTCCCTTGATTAAACAAATTATTTATTTGCTTTGATTAAAGCAAATAAATAAAAACTAAATCTTGTAATTCCTGTAGGAACTGACAAGCTGACCTGACCGCTCCTGAACAGTTTTCACTTTCTCTGACGTGCTGTGGGAAAAAAGGAATTCAACAACAGGAAATGGTGCCACGGTGTTAAAGGAAATCCCAAAGTGGGTGGTGGACGCAAACAAACCCAGCAGAGGTTCCTCTATTCCCAGTGTGCACCTGTACTGTGTCTCTGCACGGCATGATATCATGGCCAGAGGTACCTTGAGGCAGGTTTCATTCACTTATTTATAGTTTTGGCGTATATGATGCTTCTGCAGTTGCTCTATTATAGATTTATATGGAGGTTTATCTAAATCACTATAATTGTCCTTGAAATTCTCTATTTACTGAAATAGCTGGATGCAATTTAGATGCAAACCTGTTCATATAACAGAAAGGAGAAGAGACAGTCTTATGAGAAGGCAGAAAAATGGAAGGAAACAAAGGACGACTCAGCAACAGAGTAGAGGAGCCTAAGCTGGATCTGCTGGATCGGTATTGGAGTCAATTGATCACTATTAGCTATACAAAGCCCGAGCCATTTCATGTTCATTGTTCATTGTAACCCGTTGTGCTCTGGGTACGCCATCTGTCAAAAGTGCCCTACTGTTAAAACATCTAAATGTTCTCCTGATTGCACAACGTCGTCAGCCAGTGAACCATGGAGGAGCACAAACAAATAAGTAGCAGCCAGCAGTTCCAATTAATAGCTTTCACATTGACAGCGAGTGACAGCGAGCGTTGCAAGGTATGCTGCTCTGAGTTTTTTTAAAAAGTGACTGTTTTGTCTTTGTTTCAGCAACATTGTGCAGCTACACAGCTGTTCTCAAGTGCTGCTGTCAACTGAAACTGACACTTTACTGCAGATGATGAGAGGCAATAGACTAACTCCCCAGATCCACAGATATTACACTAAATATTATGGAAACCACTGAAGTAAAGCTGTGATATGGCGGTTCGATCCCCAGCTACTCCTGTCCACCCCTCGAAGGGTCCTTGGGCAAGACACTAAACCACAAATTGCTCCTGATGGCCACCACCTTGCATGGTAGCTTGCTACTATTGGTGTGTGTGTGAATGGGCGAATGAGAGGCTAATTGTGAAGCTGTATAAATGCAATCCTTTTAAGATTTTAAAACCAAGTAAAAGATCCAAACATTTTCTTGCTTAAGCTTCTCAAATGTGAAAATGCTTTTCCTTGTCTTTACATCATAGTAAATTAAATATTTTGGGGGTATGATGGGTATCTTTAAACTTCTTTCTGACGTTATATGTCAAACGATTAAACAATGAAATAATCTAATCTAATAAGTCTAATAGTTAAAATATATTTCTTTACTTTAAAAAAACATTTTTATATTTCTGATATTTTTGCTTAGCACTCCAGACGCCATTGCTTCAGGTGCATTTACTTAGCTGCTGTGAGCTAAGGTCATCTGGCCCGTCAAACTACCCTATTGGTTGTTAAGGTTTGTTATATTTTGTCAGTATTTTCAATTTATCGGATTCTTTAAAAAGTCGTCTACTCATACATCCTCTGTCTCAGCTGCACACTCCCTTGTATTCCCATAGCTGCGAATATTAATTTCACACTTTTCCCTTTGTCCTTCCTGATGGGGTAAGGGAAAGACTCATTTTCAAACCAACCTCAAACTCTCCCGATGAAAATACAGAAATATGAAATTACAGATCAGTCGAGGAGGAGGAACTAGTTTCACAGAAAGGAGTATACGTATATGTGGAGCGTCCGCAGGGAAGCACCAGCTCACCTTTGAGCACTCAGGTGACAGGAAAACAGGCAGTGTGAACGTTTGTGGCTCGCCTGAGACAGCCATTAAAAAAAGAAGGTGACAAATGAGGGCTAAGGGTTTGGTTCTTTGCCCTGTGGCTGTTTCTCTTTGTTGCTGCTGTGCTTCTCATCTTGTACTACACACAGTAGCCATTTAGTGGACGGACTGACGGAATAATTAACCTCAAATCATCAATCATAACAGCTTTCTGAGATTTTAATTGATGAATCAATCCCATATAATGTTACAATAAAAAAGATCAAGTTTGATATTTTATCGTGTCAAAAACACCACTCTAAATAGTAATGGGTGAATACATGGCTATAATAGTGAACATTATTTTCATGAATTAAGACAATGATGTTTAGGTAATTGGTTTAAGGATAACATATGGACTCACAGTTTCTTAATAATGAAAAGTTTTTCAAAGCCCTGTAGTACGACATCATCTGTAGGGAGGATATACAACAGGTTGTTGCATTTTGTCACAATGAGCCGCTGCCTCAGTTTATAGCGCACACTGCACAAAATATCGACACATGATTACACTGCAGCCAAACAATAGCAATTAAAAGAGGACATTAATTTAAAAAAAACGTATATGTAAAGTATTATTTACAAGCTTTAAAACCCACATTCTGAGTCCAGAGAGAGGATGAACTTTGTTTTACAGGGTCAAATGCTGAATAAATACCTAATTAATTTTCCTCCCAAATGGAAAGAAAAGCCCTCTGAGCATGTTATCTGTAGCTACACAAACGGTGACACCACAACCACCACTCATGGATGACACTACAAATACAGCAACTGTACCCACACCTTCACACACACACCTTCTTCCCAAACAGCACACTCCGAAACAGCAATAAACCTCGTCCACATCCACGAACACACAGTCCATCAATTGTAGCCCTTGAAATAAAACTTCTTACCTGGGGATCTTTTTGTAGACGGACTTGTGTCCCCCTGTGATCCGACAGCGATCTCTTCACCACTGTACGATGCTGGAAGTGATAATAATCACCAAATACCTGAAAAAGACAAAGAGATATGATCAGTTATCACACAGTACACGTGATACTAGCTTAAATGAAGAATGAAATAACTCTTCGTTAAGTGCAGAACACCAGTCAGTACAAAACAGCGGACATGACAGAAACATGTATGACATGTAGACATCTGACCTTCACATTAATTAGTGGTCACACAGTGAAGTTGGCCCTTACATTAATAACACTGCCTGGATTAAAACATCAATCCATTTAGGAATTTATTTTACTGAGACTTAAGTAGCATTAACCACAGGGCCCTACCTCTGCATCGACCGACCAAAAGCAGCATCAAAGGTCATTTTATTTACAGTTACAGCTAGCCCTGTGTTCATTCACAATAACCCCCTCCAACTCCTGGTACCACCACAATAGCCTGATACATATTCCCCAGTGGGAAACCCCATAGATGACCCATAATCCTCTCTGCTCAGGCCAGTTTTTACCACTGTGTAATCGAGGTCATTAATATTGAGCAGTAACACACCTTACTTAAAGAATACGTAGTCAGAGCAAAGACAAGCAAAGAGGGAAGACACACAAGTGCTTAAACAATTAGCCAATTAATGGATTGACAGAGAATACAATTTGATAACCCATTAATAATTTAAATTATTTATCAAAAGTCAATCAACAGCTGCTGGTTTCAGCCTCTCAAATGTGAGGATCTGCTTACTCTTCTACTAATCAATATCACTGTAAATTCAAATTCTTTGGGGTATTTATAGATTAATTATTCAAATGGTATACAGATTAATTGATAGACAAAAAAAATCATCAAACCATCTAATCTAGATTAAGAGAACATGGTACATGTGCAGCTGTCAGATAGGACATGAGTCCTAAGGAACATTTTTACATTCACAGTTAAATACTGTGTTTAGCAGCCAAACAATCAAACGTCTATGAAGGAACTCAGGTGCTGTTAACGGCTCCATATGCTCTGAATTGTTAATTAAGGATTTCACGTAAGAGAAAATGGGGAAATGCACTTAGACAGAGTCATAAACAAAATTACCACTGCTCACAGATTGTAGATGTCTCTATGTTTAGACTTTAACATATTAATGAGCAGCATAAACGTATATATACGAAGATGAGGTCTAAAAAAGGAGAAACAATTACATATATTTTTGACAACAGACTGGGATGCTTTGTGTTCCAGCAAAGTTTGATGTAGAGCTAAGCCACTGCAGGATGTAAACTTTGCAACTTTCCTCCACTCTAAAAGAGTCACGGTTCAGTCCCCCAACCTCCTCTGCTCCCATTTAATCACAGTAAACAGACCGATTCCAGCCAGCCTGACACAAAAAGCCCCTGCACACAAAGACAGAGGACAATAGGGAGGCAATAACCAAGAGGGAAGACACACTTTACAGTGATATTCAGCTGAGAGGTGGAACCACCACCACAAGTCTGTTTGTCTGTGTAAAACCATTAAAGAACAAAACCACAGAGAAAATGCAGGATATAAAAGAGGATAAAACGCTGTCATCCAAAGGCATTAAAGCTGAGCTGACGGTACCTTCCCTGGAGAAGAGAAGAATAAGAGCAGGTAGTAGGTTCATTGTGTTAGCCCAGATAAGAGTCTGGGAGGTGGGGCACTGATCAAAAACATGGGTGGAGAGAGGCAGGATCCATTAAGCAACTCTAAATAATGCTAACACCAATGAAAAGATGTACTTAAAGACAAAGCGTTGACGGTCGATTCATCCATTCAGCCAACGTTTTCGTCGATAACTTATCACAGTTGAAAGCAAACAAAGCTATTGGTGATGCATCTCATGTTTTTGAGCCCATTGTGTTATTTTCTATTAGACATGATATCTCAAAGACAACATAATGTCAGTTATTTCCAGGCCAACAACAAAGCCGTTTGAGAAAAAAAAGAAAAATGGAGATAAACATCAGGTCTTTGTGTCAGAAAAATTAGAATCAAAGAGAAACAACTTCTTTCTAAACTAATCATTCTGTGCGAAATTACATTATGCAATTCACCCCAATATGTCCAACAACAGTAGCATCAACAAATGCATAATAATAATATTATTAATGCAGACGCGACAAGTGCTGGGTTTTTATTATTACTATTATTAACAGTGCCTCTTTTACTTTTTGTCACCTGGAAAGCCACAGTCTCTCTCTGCTAATTGCCTTCTTCCCTTCTAAATATAGGTGTCCGATAAGTGTTGCAAGCTCACAAACATCTGGAGGTTGTCAAAAGTAATGCTGGGTACTGTAGGAAATCATTACCTGATAGTTAAATACAGCAACGTCCAGTACTCAAGGGACATTTATTAGAACTTCCCAAACAGTACAAAGAAGTTCTACACTTTGAGAAAATAATCTGTCATTATTGATTTTAAAATGGATAGAAAACTTGCATGGAGACTTGCAACAATTACCACAACCACCCTACAGCTTCCTCAGACTGGACAGAGATAAAAAAACAAAAAAACATTGTACATATGCATAAATGCACACATACAGGGACAAAGATCACCTCGCATTAAAAACAACTCAACTGTTTCAAACGTATGCACACACTCACCTCCCTCAACAAAATGAAGTCCATTCTACTCCTGCTAAATGTCTACCCTGCAGCCCAATCATCATCTGGCAATCAGCAACAACACTTAAGAGTTTATGTTTTCGACCATTCAATCTAAGACCAACATTGTTTCTGTGGGGTTTAACTGCTTTCCACTGGAAAAAAGGCCCATTTACGACAAAGACATTCAGATGGAAAAATTATGTGGAAACAGTCGGATCAGGACTTGTGAGTGACCGTTACTGATGCGATAAGCCGGGCGCTGATAGAGCACAACAGGCTTAACCGGTGCTCTCCAAGTGGCCTATTACTGAAGTGAGGCATTAATCCATCAACCTCATTAAAATGCATGGTAACAGACAGTGGAAAATTACTGTCTGCTGGTTTGTTTGCATGTTTGCTCCCTCCCCGCCTGCCAAATTTACCTTGTGGGAGAGCACTTATCAAAAAGGTCTGGTGTCTCATCTCCTGTGACTGTTGACACAATTATGTTTTACAAAAGAGCCAAACAACGTCTGGAAACAAATTGGGAAAGAGGTTTAGGGGCTGCGACGAAATTATACGAAACTGTTTTCCATATGGAGCCGTGAATGTCAAAAACAAAGCCTGTGGATTTTGGTAATACCACTTGAGGGGAGGCCATTATTGCAGTTAAAACTACGGACACATCAATCATGACACATTTCCCTTCAGTTTTGACGTTTAACTGCATTTGATTTAAGGGCATCATGTTGGGGCATTACCATATTTTGTTTGTGCATCAGCGGGTTGAGATAAATTGAGAAAATGAGACTTAGGCAGAGCACAAGCGATAGAGCCTCCTGAAATAGTTCAGCAACTTGTTTATGTAATGAGGCTGGAGTGTAATTACTCAGTGCGGTGAATGGGTAGGACAGGGGGTACAGAACGCCACAGTGGCAGCTGGACATGACCAACAGTTTCTTTTAAAGCAGGGCAGAGCTGCTCTAAAAGCAGCCCGCCCCCACGCACACGCACACACACACACACACACACACACACACACACACACACACACACACACACACCTGAAAATGGGTTTGCACAGCTGGCCTGCCTTTCTGCCAAACTACACTTCGTCATTACATGTTCTCTCCTCATTGTTCCCCCCTGTCATTATACGTCCCACAGCAATCATTCTGTCTCTCTTTACTCATTAACCTTTAGTTTTGTTTGGCATCTATGTTGTGTATCTACTTAATAAGAACATGAGCTAAATCGACAGTTTTGGTAGCCTTTACACTGCAGAGAAGTACACAGGTGGAGGTGAAGTGGTGGCTAGAGTGCAGGAAATGTGTCCAAATACATCTAAATCATTTTGGAATAAACTATGAAGTTTATAAAGCCTTATAAGGCTAACTCAAGCTACCGTATTTATCAACACACAGTCCATTTTCAACTAGCTGCCGGCCACATTCCAATTCTGTGTTTATACAGTAAATACATATAATGATTCTTGGCACAGTCCAGCGGTTACGTCGATTGTTCTGAAGAAGTTAGATTAGTCCATTTAACGTTGTTGACAAAAACAAGATGATTATGGTGAAATATGGGGTTTTTGAGTAGGAAGGACGGCTGGAAAATACCCCAATGACAATGGGGGGGGGGCAGAAAGTTGACATTGTGATTAGAGAGACCATCATTCAGCCAAAGTAAAGTGCCTCAGTTAAAGCCCCCATAACATACTGTACAGTACCTGGTTCAATGTTATGTAGCTGACTGAGGGTTCGTGTGCACAAAAGCCACGATTGTGATTATCATGTCTCAGTTTCGTCCTTCGGTTGACAATATTGTATCTCCTTCAGTCTGAACTTTTATTCCATCTTGTTGATCTGCACAGCAAATAAAATTCTTCTGCTTACATCAGATTGCCTCGTTCCACGTGCTCTGCTGTTTGCAGATGATTAGCTTTACCACTTCTGCAACCCGACCTTGCTCTTATCCCGCAAAATATGCAAGAAAATGGAAGAAAATTATTTTCTTTTTCATGAATAGGGACTCAGGGATCATAAACTCAATTTTCCCCCATTGTGTTGACTATCCACTACAGGAACTTAACGGCCCGTAACTCAAGGTGTTGCAACTGTCACGCATGCGGCTTTTGTTTCCACTGTTCTGCCTCGCTTTGTGTGTGTGAACTACATTTCGGCACTGCTCAGGAGTTGATACTAAATCCGACAGATAGTTTGCAACACAGAAAACACCTCAATTAATAACGCAGGACGTGTATTTAGATAAGAACTGCAAGGAAGTTTGTTTTAACGTAAAGCCGATATTCTGATTCAGAATAGCAGACATTTGAACATGTAAAACTGTAGATCGTGGGCACAGTGCTGACTAGTCAGTATTTTCTCAAGCATGTAAAATTTCCAGTGTTGAGCTATTTTTTCAATAAAGTTAGCTTTAGCTTGAAGGAAAAAAAAGGTGAGAAATGATTTTGCTGCATTCTGTTGCTTCACCAGTGCCCTCTCTTTTTGCTACATCCATCAACCTCTGAGTGAGCTGCAGGGCTTTTCTATTGACATTTAATGTAAAAGAAAATCTACATTAGCAATTTTTTCCCCATTGTTGTCTGTCCCACAACTGAATGGCACTCGCCTACCAAACACAGCATAAAAATCACAACATTTGTCCCCACATCGCCATTCAGCTATAACTTTTCAATTATTACGTATATCCAAAACATTCTGGTTTGTAAAGTGGAAAACAAGGCAGAACCTAGAACATACGACCTTCCAGGTTTCGGCTCGTTGAGTTCCTGAAGTGGAAAAGAGCTAAACTGAATGGTGGTCGTGTTGAGAAGATGAGCGTGTGTGTGTTGTGAGGTTGGAGTAAGGGACACACATCTTTGTAGTGCGGCTACATTATCAGTCATACTTCATGAAACAGCTTATGTTTCTTGATAATTGTTGGTGAAAGGGTGTCTGCATAATTTCAGGGAAACATGATGTTTACTGGCGGAGCTTTAATGTTGACAGACATCGTGCTGTGATGTGATGCAACGCTGGCAAACCCCATGACATTTTTAGTACTTATTAACTTGTAGGTACACAGTAAATGTCAATGTTCGAGACTAAGATAAATACTAAATACACTGATGCAATCAAATAAAAACACTGATTCTTGCAACTTATATTCCTGGCAAACCTCTGAGATTACAATGTAATAGTAATAAAAAATACATCCAATCACTAATAAAAATAAACAAATATTAGCTTATTGTATGCTCCATCCTCTTTGGGCCTCTGCATTAGTACAACAGCTCGTCCACTGCAGCACACCTCGACTTTATGGAGTGGACGAGGGGGTAAAAAAAAGTTTACAGTGTCATGGCAGAACTGCTGGAGGGCTGTTAGCTCACGGGTCGATGAGAGCTGTCCTCAGATGACTAACTCTTCACAGCGAGGTCTTTATGGCGCTGTGAGGGTAAAGTCAGATAAGCACAAGACGGCGCACACACGCAGTTACGCAGGCCTTACCACACCACAGCCCCAGTTGTACAGATTTCGCACAGACAATCATAATCAATTATAGAAAGGTCAATACATACGAAGCAGACACGCAATCACTCGGTGCTCTACTGTTATAGGAAGACAACGTGGCCAGCGACCTGATTAGCTAAGTCATGGATATTTGGTCGTGCTTCTGGATATTTCCCCTTTTAGGTATATTTTCTCCACATCAGTCTTTGACAAAACGAAAAGACGTGGTAAAAGGAAAGAATAGCCATGACCCTCTGGCCTATGATTGAACACTCTCGCACCCCCCTCCCCACCAGACCACAACTGACTGTGTGAGATGTGAACTTTAGCCCTGGGGTGGAGTCAGATGTCATCTCAAAGAATTGGTTCGTCCCAAGCAGAGCTACAATCAGCAGGTATTGCAGTGAAAGTGTTTCTGGCCGAGTCGTTCTGACCTCAGTCTGGGAAGTATTTTTTTCAAAATAACCTCTCAGAGCAGAGACGTGCTCCTTTAGACAAGAGGCAACTGTGATCAGTGGGAACTCTTCAACATTACCAAATAAAAATCGAGTCTACTCGCTGCCATCTCTTGCAGCATCTCCGAGGTAAAAGTCTGGGATGTTAAAGCTCAAGTCAGATGCTGCTCTGCTTGGGCAACTTTGTTTCAACATAACAAAACAGCTAAAAAAAGTCTTCACAGTCTTGATCAGGGTGTGATTCACTTCTACACTAATGGACTTGAATCGTTTCAATCATCCGAGGCCTAAACAGTTTGAAATATAATTTAAATGTCTTCAGACTGAGCTGTCAGACAACCATCAATCACTTGCTTCAGTCAGTATAGTGGACTGCATAGCCATCCCACAAGGAAGAATTCCTCAGCTATCATATGCAATTTGGTGGATGTCCGATGTGACAGGTGACTTAAAAAATTTGGTTAACTGTAACTGATGCGGCCTTAAAGTAATTAGTCTGTTGGTCTTGAGATTCATCATGTTTCCTCTGAAAAAAAGAAGAAACTTGGGATGCAGGCTTTTCCCTCCAGTGCTTCATGAATCTGGGAAGTCAGCTGTCAACAGTCTTCACTGGTAACAGCAAAAGTCAAGAGCAGGATGTGATTCATCCACAGCATCCATTGTGATTCATCCATGTTTGTGCTACAGCTTGCCTGTCTTTGTGAGTTACTTTATTTAATTCGAATTACTCTCTAAGTAACATTTTATTTTCATTAATATTTAAACTGTTTAATTCATTTTTCTGTAATCACCTCCCAGGCCGCTGCAGTGCCTCGGCGCACTTTGAAAACCGCTGCACTAATCCAACACAATGAACAGGTTATGCCTGAAGAGTTTGCTAGTGAATGAAATCTAACTCGTGTGGTTTTCAAAGGCGAGTTGATGCATTAAACCTTTCGACCTTAAATAATGGAGCAAAATTCCTGCTCAAGCTGGACCAACGATTATTTTAGCAATGCAGAAATGCAAAGAGTGTGTGCCTTTGTGCATAACAATGAATAAAGCAACTGTCACTGAACAAATGTTATTCTTCCAGTTGAACTTAAACATGCTGATGAAAAAAATATATATATTTAATCTTAGATACCTATTTAAAGTCAAGTACTCCCAAACTGAGATAATAATTCAGAACTCTTCAACCACATGCATGTGTGAAGAAAAAAAGAAAATGAGGCTGCACTAAACAGAATACTGCAAGTCACTTTTCAGCAATATTATGCATTATCTAATATGTTTTACAAATTTTATTTAATCCATTTTCTTGGATTAAAAATGAAGAATGTTAATTTCCACAGTGTAGATAAATATCTGTTCACTCTGCAGCATGAGCAGTTTAACACATCTCACCCTTCAAAACACTACAAAGAGTCTTAACCCTACTTATGCAACGGCTCCACTCGCTGTGGCCTACTTCACGCGTCTTTACAGGGAGTTCAGTTTTTTTTTTGGCGGTGCAAATCTATTGAGATTTTCAGCTGTTTTTCATTAAATTGAAAAAAGAGCAATTGAATTCCCAACGTATGGACTTTCAAAGAAAACCCATCATCATTTTATCAAGTGTAAAATGAAAAAGAGCTGGTCCAACAGTCTGCTGTGTGATCTGTGTCACAGAACTTCCAACATGATTAATCTCTGATCATACTTGTCTGGTAAATCTGTTAGAGCCAGAAACTTTTCATGATCAGTCTGCTGGAAATCAAAAGGTTGCAGCATTAGAGTCATATTAACAGTTCAGAGATAATCTCTCCAAACACGTAGACGACTCTTATGCAGATGCATTGATGAGCTCATCCTCATTAGTGGAAGAATTCGACTGCATCCATCGCTAGCCTTAACCAGTTTTAGAGAACATGTAATGACGAAGTGTAGTTTGGCAGAAAGGCAGGCCAGCTGTGCAAACCCATTTTCAGGTGTGTGTGTGTGTGTGTGTGTGTGTGTGTGTGTGTGTGTGTGTGTGTTGGGGACGGGGTCTGAAAAGGAGAGAAAGCTAAACTGAGAAGGAGGAAATTGAAGAGGGACAGGGAGGAAGCAGGTTTTTATCACGAGGGAGGCAGTTCTATCCCTCAGAGTGCAAACTGTATGATTGCTTTTGACACCACAAGGGAATACTAAATCTAATCTGAGCTTTGAATCTGTATTAAACAGTTCAGTATAAGTGACCAAAATAAGGACAAAATCTACTTTTTAAAACTGGAGATTGCCAGCGGCAAATTAGCTTAGCACAAAGACTGAGAGGGGGGGGGGCTAGCCTGGCTCTGTTGAAAGGTAACAAATCCACCTACCAGCACCTCTACAGCTCACTGTTTATGTGTTGGACTATTTCTTGGCCGGATGCAGTCACTTCCTGGGGATCTTCATCGGTTGTCTGGCAACCTCATGGTGGCTGCCAAAGCAAATAACCCATTTCCTGTTCAAAATGTTGAACAATTCCTTTAAGGTTTTTGGAGTGTGTCCATTTGCAATTAGGCTAACATAACACGCAACACACGTAAACATGTTATCCATTTTCCTCCCTAAAATTGATGACAAACAGTAATCTGTTGTTTTTGTGTGTGCGCACATGTAAATGTCTACGGGAACATCTAAGGAAATGTTTTAGGAAATGAAATAACTCCTGGAAATCACAGAACATCACATATTTATGGCACACAGTATATCCAAGTATTGGGTTTGCCTTTAAGCTATTTTTGCTCCACGTAGGATGAAGTAAAGAGTGACAGCGATGAGGAAGACAGAGAAGATTTAGCATGAATTCATTGGCATTTCAACTGAGATAGTTTGTCTCTCAGCCCCAAGGGCCCCCTGCCAGGAGTGCTGGAATAAACGCCATTATATAAGTAGACATGAAAGCACGCTGCATAAAATCCTGGGTAGGACAGAATTAATGTGCACTGATGAATAAGCATGAGCAGTGATATTAATACAGCGGTGAGTCTCAAAATATGAGCAGAGCCACTGAATTAAATGGTGAGGCTGAAATTTTCAGTCTCATCACCTGCTTTCTGTTTTTCATTTTAAAAAATGATCACTTGAGGAGGTTTCTAGCTTGTTTAAAGGTCAGTTTAGGAGGTATACACAAGGGTAATGTCCTTGACGATGAGTTTGACAGCTGAATCTGAAGCTGTTTCTATGAAGTTAACAGTGCGTTAAAAACTGGCAAAAGAGCACTTGGGGTATAAACTTAAGAGTGCAAGGACACACGTAACTGCGAGAGTCTTCGTTTCAAATATAACATCTCATTAATAACCTGTTGCGTTTTTCACAGCCTTCTCTCACACACACACACACACACACACACACACACACACACACACACACACACACACACACACACACACACACACACACACACACACACACACACACACACACACACACACACACACCATGAAGATGGAGCAAAAGGTGATACACACACACACACACACACACACACACACACCATGAAGATGGAGCAAAAGGTGATTTCCAGTGTGACAGGAGCTAATAAGATTTAACTCCGGCGTCTAATTTTATCTCCCCTCTTTGCTCTTAGAGCACTGATAGAGCGCTGCTGCTGGACAGAAATACCAAACAGGTTCTTCTGACCCCAATGAAGGACCGCAGGGGCCATTTGAAGAAGCTGCACACCCTTAATTTCTTAACAACTCTCTGTCTAAAACATTTCCATCAATGTCCTCTCCCTCCTCAGAGGACTGGGCCCTTTTGTCTCTGCACCCACCACAGGTAGCCAACCCCTCTGCACTTCAATTTAATGGACTGTCATGAGCAGCATTTTGAGAGTGACTTTGAGAAAAATGTGAAGAAGACGTAATAACTCCACAAGGTGAAAGTAAAGAAAAAAGATTCGGTTCCATTATCGTTGTAGTTGTGATTTCATTTGGAATTTTTTGTTGGGTAAAAAGAAAGAAACAGATGAAACTGACCAGGATAATATTCATCTGTCAACTTTTGCATGTTCTGGAAATACTGTATTTCAAACAACGTTTTCTCATTATCGCTGAATTGGTTATTCCATCACGTCCCGTTGCACAACGCTCACATGAAATTGAGCGACAACCTCGTCCCCACTGCTGCCAACGCCCGAGGCACATTACCGCCTGTGATCCCCCTCACTCTACAGAAAGCCTCCGACTCATTGTACTCCTCCTCTCTGCACTGTAGGTGAAGTGGGGTGAAAGAAAGACAGATCACAAAACACGATCCACCACACAGATTGAAGAGGGGAAGCCCTCCAAGACTGTTTGTTACCGTCGTTTCTATGGAAATCAGTTCAGTTTTGACAACACGGCATGTCGTAAGAGAGCAAGTGATTGTGACAAAGTATTTGGTTTACTCAGAAAGCTAGAAACAAGATCATCCTCAGGAATGCAGAACTATTTTTCTTATGCCCTGTATTCTTTCGTAGTGCCACATACCTTTTCAAAACATGACACCAACCAGACATAACTGATGTAGATGTGGTACGGTATGCAAAGCGCATCTCAACTTGGTGATATGGAAACAGTGTTGAGCACGTCACTCTGGTTGAACGACTGTCTCATCAGTCATTACTTATCTGCACTGCTATTGTCTTGCTCGAGGGAAGACTACAAGCCGGAGCTCTCTGCTTCTATAATGTTATCGCAGAGCTCTTAATTTGGACAAAATCCTCTTGCTGCTTCCTCTCCAGACTTAATGGTCAATTTGATCCAATAATGAGTAACTGGTGCATTATAGGCCACTACACACAGAGTCACACACACACACACCTTTTCTCCTCCTGCTGCTCAAATCTGTCCCAACGTCAATTTCACAGATAAACATGTGGCAACAGGCGAGAAATTGATGCTGCCAAAAATTGATCCTGTGACTGCTCACACAGTACTGAAGTACTGAAATAAACACACAAAAAAAAGGTTGTGAAATGAACATATTTTTAACACTTCCTAATAACTGGCTTACTCTTACTGAGGGAAGGGCAGTCTGCACAATGTGACCAGCACAATGAGACAGATCATCAGCAGTGCATAAAACACACATTACAGGCATACCCATTTTCCAGCAACCTGGTGGAGATTACATTTTTTAAGCTTTGCACTGACATCAACGTTTCCCATAAATGATCTACATCACGACTGTGAACAGTACCAGGAAACGGCCATGGACCATTTCTGAAAGCACTTTCGTTATTTATCTCTTCAAAGAAACCAAAGAACATCCTGTGAGTGAAGGATCATTTCCCTGAATATCTTTCGTCTTTAAATGTTGTTACACCCATGTAGCAAATAAGGACAGGCTGGTTCTGATAAGGAATTTGTTGAATCTCTTCTTGGACACCTCAATATTCATAAGAAGGATTGTAATCACTGTTGAAAACAATGAGATCATTTCTTAGATGTGACTATGACAACAGGTTGTTGACTGGTTTATGTTTTCCCACAATCACTGCATACGCAGCTCAGCAGAGACAGAAAAAACCTGACAAGAAAGTTTAGTGAAGGAGGAGCTTTGGCATTTTTGGCCACTAGTAGCACTACGGAGCAATGTTTTTACATGTGGGTCCCCGTTGTGTTTGTTTTCGTGCACACACAAAAGGACCCACATGCATGCTGATAACGCGATCTACAGTCCTGCCAATCATTTTGCACTATTCCACTGATCGATAGATCGAACGCGGCAATGTGCCAGCAAAGGCTGCCATCATGTAAACATGGACATAAACAGTGCAGGGCTCAAACTTTTAAGAAAAATCAGCTATGCAAATGTTTCATTAGGAAGGAAATGCACTCAACGTGTTTGTAAGACCTCAAGGATACACACACAATCTGCAAAATAGATGCAGTAGTGAAACAGATGAGTTAATGAAACATAAAGTGCAGTTTGCCCTTGCAGCTTGAAAGAAATCTGCACCATGTGCTACGCATGTAATGCCCTGAGAATAATGAGCAAACATTAATCAGTATGGTACTCTTTTATTTACAATGGAGCTGAGTGAAAATACTATCAACAGCAATTAAGTAGAACTGAAATTAGCTGAAAGCTGTGTCTATTTCAGAGTAATTGGTTTGGGCTTTTCAATGGGTCATCACGGTTTATTTTACGCCATCATTCTCTAATCTTATGAAAGTAAATCGACATAGAGGTCACGCGCAAACCGGGTCCAGCTGCTGCCGGCACTGCTGCCGCACGCGCCGAAATGCTTTGTTCCTCCTGATCTGAAATTGATGTGTTCATTTACTGTATGTGGGTGAATGTCGATCAACAAAATTATTCATAATTTCCATCCCCTAGGCAGTGTGAACAAATGAGCTCTTCCAACCAAATAATTCAGCAATTGAGGGAAGATATGGAAAGCAGCCACAACACAGAATTATTCATAGTAGACAGCAGCGTTGAGCAAAACAACTCAGGTCCCGTCTACATTATGAGAATGAAAAGCAGTTGCTGCCTTGTGAAGGAACAATAAACTCATGTGACATGGCTGCCTTTATTTCAGCTCCCTGTCAAATAAAGCTGCGCTGGGTCAGGCACAAAAATAATATCAATCAGACGCTCATTCCAGACAGTGGAGAGTGTGTAGACATTAAGTGGTGTCCTGGCACAGAAAACATCACAATCGAGTCCTACATCAATACAGTTTAGGTAACAGAACATGAGTGGAGAGAGAGCTGTGCGTGCAAGATGAATGCAATGCAATTACGAGCGCAATATCCATCTCGCTCAATTGACTAACTTCAACGTCAGACCACAGGCCCTCTCTCAAGATGCGTGCTAAGCGTGTACCTCTGAACTGAGCTATTTCTGCATGAATGTCCTGCTGGTGTGTATTTCAGTCCAACAGTCTTTGGAGCCAGCTGTTTCTGGGAGATTGAAGTTCTCATAAAAGTGAGCACAGATAATGATTTTTTAAAGTTTGGGAGAGGTTGTGTGCTTGACCTGATTTGATCAATTAAAATGCACAGATGTTCATTTTCCCAGCTGTTTTCGTCAGTCTCTGTTCTCTGGATTACAGCCCTGTTTGGATGTTGTTGTCACAGAGAGTATTGAAGCTTCTGACAATCCAACACACTCTCAACTGGCGAGCACAGTAAACTTCTGGTAAGGTGAACACACCTTGAAAAGGACAAAAACAACTCGCAATAACACAATGAAAAACGTGTGTTGGGTCTGAATGGGACACTGGTTGAGACGGCCATAAAACAGCGTGGCATGGCAGAGACAACTGTATTGCTGGATCAGTCCTCATGGAAACAGGATGTGCTCCACGTCGTCTGAGCACACAGACAACTAGCATTTCTCCATCCCCACCTCCTCCTCAATCTCACTCACAGCAGGCGAGAGTGAAAACAACGGAGCCACACATAAGTCCGTGGCTGGGTACTGGCCGTGACCTTAGCACCATCAATTCATCCTGTGGATACTTTTATTTTTCCCAGAGGGAGTTTTGATTGTCACAGCATCAACAGAGACGCACAAATAAAACTCACATCAAAATCAAAAACTCAGCTGCTCCCACTGTGCAATTACACCGCTACATTCCAACACTGCCCACAGCTGGAACTGAACATGTGTGAGTTAAGGCAGATTTACAGTTGTGTGTTAAGCACGATGAAACCAACACTCAGAAATGTAACTACACGTCGGGCTACAGTGGCTACAGAGACACCACATGAAGTACCGTGACCAGTCCGTTTGGGCCACCTGTGTTTTCCCTGACGCTGCTGGAGAACATTGTGAAGTGAAGACAACATAAAGTAAGCAGGTTGAAACACACAACACGATTGACGCTTTTTATTACTGTGAATGAAGGCATGTACACAGCGATTGCACGGCAGTTGTCTCCTCTTCAGTAATGAGGCAAGGCAAAATAGAAGTCATCCAGATGTGACCAACATCGCTCTACATGACAAAGTAAACGATCGAATGTAAACTCAATTACTGTGGAGAATGTAATTAAAGCACAATAGTGCCCGATCATGTACAATACATGCGTTTAGCATTGCGGTGGTGATATCAACGGCTGAAATGTGACACTGAACTATAAATCAAAACTCACGCAGCAGGTATCTACGGCAGGACTCCCGTCCCTCCACACCCAAGGTCCACCCACACAGCTGTTTTCACTTACGTTGCCGGATTAGACCTCTCAAGACTGTGTGGGAGTGTATAAACTGTGCTGGATTGACAGCTTTCTCCTGTTAACTTTATTGCACCTGTTAGGGCAAAACAATTTACACCATAATCATCGTTATCAGTTCACAGAGTTTGGTGACATCAATTAATTCAAAGTATATCCCTGAAAAATGACTGAATCAGTTATTAGTTAAGTCATTTAAGCTCAAATGTTCTATACTGTTGGGTTTAATTTTCTTCAATGCATCACATTTTAAATGTTTTGTATGTAGAATCGTAAATATAAAGTAACTAGTTACTGTAGCTGCCAGATAAATGTAGTGGAGTAAAAAGTACAATATTTCCCTTTGAACTGTCGTGGAGTACAAGAATAAAGTGTCATGAAATGGAAATACTCAAGTTAAGTACTTTTACAAATTCGTGTCAAATTTGCCAATAGTGACAGATGCAGGAATGCATCCACAATAAAACATGTTGTTCAAAATAAAACTTGGTGGTAAAAAATAAAACGACATACCCTGGGCACAGTGATTTGTGAGTTCATTTTGAATTCCCAAAATACATGTTTAGTCATCCAACTGATGACTGGCACATCACTCAGTTGAACCCTCCTGATGTTGACACAAAGCTGTGTCCCATTCTTTGTCCTCTTGTGCCCTGTTTTCTCGATAAGTGTGTTTGTCTGGTTGCGTGTGTGTGTGTGTGTCTCCTGTGGTGGCATTTCAGGTCACACTACTTCCCAGAGGGGAACATTCCTTTCTCTTGAAGAGTTCGGTCCAGTCTGAAGCTCTGAACACACCGACTGTGTCCAGCTGACCGCCTCAACTGCTGGATTCAGCACTCTGGTTGCCCAAACCACACTGCCGCATGGTGGCTGGGACAATGACAGGAAGGCCAACCGCAACCATTTCCTAGAGTCCACCAACACCATCAATATGATACTCGGTCATAGGAAGATTCTTAAACTCTCTGTTCAACAGCTTATTTATGGGATGACATGTAGATATTGATAGTGAATACCAATCAGTTTTATATTCATCAATTTTAAGAAGGAATATCATGTTCCTCACCATAAAATCACTACAGTGGCATGAGCAAAGGCACTGTAAGGCATTCATCACGGTGTGGTTCCCCTTCATTTCTCTCTCACTGTGTAATTGTGACTATGCATAAAACAATGCATGTTTCCTGTAACCTACAGAAACAAGTCGCACCAGTCTCTGAGGTTACTGTAAGTTGGGACAACAAGAAAAATGGAGAACAGTCCCAAAATAGACGAACAAGCCGACCTGGTGCCAGAATAAGGATAATAAAAGGTTCCAGGCTGTGTTGTGTGTTGTGTGTGTGTGTGTGTGTGTGTGTGTGTGGGGGGGGGGGGGGGGGGGGCAGATTCTTTCATAAACAGCTAGTATTATAGGTCTGGAAAGCAGTGGGAGGCTGGCTGTTTTCTGTGGACTAAACACTGAACCCACTTGTTAGGAAGAGCTTAACTCAGCGCAGGACTCAGCTCTTTCCAATGCACCATAATTTGCAGTTTTGCTGGTTTTTCTTTGTGTATTGGAAAGTCACTAGACTGTCAGGGAAACCTGGGACCTGGAGTATCTGAGTGGACTGAGGGCAACGAGAGCTGATGTCGTCTGGACCACTGCCCTGGGAATGAGAGCGAGTCACTGAGGCTCACCGACTATAGCCACCACAGCATCCTGTCCAAAACATTGGTAGCATTCCCTGGGCTGAAGCAGCCTCCAGAGAAACAGATCCAAACAGATGGACACTTCTCACAAAACAACCTCTTCAGTCTTTCCTGCGCAGTTGGTTTCCTGCATATTGTGGAGAACATGGCAGGAAACTGGACATTTTGGGGTAGTGGGAGCCCAGTTCAGCATCAGCTCTAGTACATAAACTATACAGTATATACTAACATTTATATTTACATCATGATGTATGGACTGCAGTTTAAATGCAGAGCAATAACGCCAGCTTTTCCTAACAATGGGTATACATTTCCAAATGAATGTCATGGAAAAGGCGGTTGTCTGTGTTAAACACACATGCATGTCCAGTGGGAACACCTTCCATAATTCAGCGTTGCTTTCATTCTTTTTTATTATCATTGTAAATTGAATCCCTTTGGGTTTTGGACTGTCAGTCGAACAAAACAAGCTGTTTCAATTTGTCTCCTTTAGTTCTGGGAAATGGTGACGGGCATTGTTCCTCATCTTGAGACATTTCATAATTAACTACGGCTGAAATGATCAGTCTATTAACAGATTAGACAATCCACAGAAAATGTATTGCCAACAATTTTGCTTAATAAATCGATTAATAGTGCAAGTCATGTATAAAGCCAAAATGCTAATATTTCCTTCCCAAATGTGACAATTTGCTGCAAAACAGACTGTATGAGGCATCCAATTCAGTCAGCAAAATCATCACACACTCACAATACAGAAGATGAGCTCCGTCTTCAGTAGCAGGCATCCAGGGATACAATTTCACAAACATCTGATGAGGTGGGGGGAGGGGGGACTATAACTCATTGATGCATAGCTTACATCAGCAATAAAATATTCATGAACACACACACCAACAACTGATACTGTACACAGACGTGATGAATTCCACTTCCTTTGCAACACAGATTGATAACCTAGAAAGAAACCTTGTGTCACTCGACTGTTGGGCTCAAACAACTTTAAAAGGACTTCCACAGAAAAAACTGAAGTACACAGAGAGACCTGAAGAAGCTGTCACATCAATAAAATATATGATATAACATCCTGGAACACTCCTTTTTTAAAAGGATATCAGAAAAAGAAAAAAAACCTCTACCTCCAGCACATTTAGGAACCATTTCTGCCAAGTTGGCTCGTTACCAAAACATTACTGGAAACATTCAAAAACAAATAAGCACCTACTCAGAGTGCGGTGCTGTAAGGAGGGAAACAGCCTGGCGCATGATTGGAAGCGCTGAGAAGCTCTGAAAAATTAATTTAGAGAGAGAGGTGTTTGCTTGATATTCTTATCAGCCACTTGGTGCCAAACACTATTTTGACACCATTTCTTTCAAGGCAGAATAAAAGCAACTGTATCGACATCTTGAGGTCATTCAGGCTCAAGAATAAAAGGGGCTGCAACTGACAAGAGATTCAGACTCCCAACACTGCAGAGACGAAGACGAAGACGAAGACTCAGCGCACTGGCAGGCACACAAAAGGCACGGTGCATGTGTTTGTAAACTGTACACCGTGTTCAAGGAAACAGTGTAATCAAAACACACATATAATCATTTACAATTTAATCCTTGTGGTGACCAGCAGGAAAAAACCCAGAATCCTCTCAAACCTGTTTTTCCACCCTCTGGCAGTCCTGCATTGCTAAACTAAGTCTGTACGTGATAACGACACCTGATCTGAAATCTAAACCCAGCATCTCTGCTACACTGCAGCACAGCCAAACAGCTCAAAACTGCAGATCTGTTACAACTTAGCAGGACTCCTGTTACAAAGGGAAAAAAAATCATTTGCAGCCGTCATAAAAAAAAAAATAAAGCTCCACCCAAATGCTGCATTCCTCCCACACTGCCGCCTCCATTAGGGTAGTTACAGGCTTTTAAAACGTTCACCTCATTGTTTTCATTGTAAAAGGCTTATCAGATCTAAGCCCTTACCCTTTTCAAATTGCACCGCAAACGACTGCTGCGCCTCCCAGGTTAGCTTGTGTGTGTGTGTGTGTGTGTGTGTGTGTGTGTGTGTGTGTGTGTGTGTGTGTGTGTGTGTGTGCGCGTGTCTATGGGCATGAGTCCGGGTCACACAGGCCCTGCTTAGACAGGAGCGTCCTGTCCTCGTTCTGTGCTCCATGACATGAGATACACGCCAAACCCAAACCACAGACAGATCAGTTACCCTCTAACACAGTGCTGAACAATGTGGCTCGCTTCAGCTGCCAGCAACTTAACTATCTGACTTTCTCTGTGCAGCCACTGAACTGAGGAGTGAAGTGCGTCTTATTAAATTCATCATTTAAATGAGAAGCCATGAAGGACTAATGCATTAACTGATGTAAATCCTGTGCAAATTCATTTAGCAAGCATCTTGGTTTTCAGCAACAATAGCACGCTCACACCTGGAAGCTGCCCACTACAACCACAGTCTTATCTCGTGGCCACCGGGGCAGATGGGTAAGTGCATTGTTTAACGGCCCCATGAATTGGCTTCCTTCCGTAAAGTGATGTGTTCATTTCCCCACCAAGATTTATACTGTTAGTCCAGGGATCAAATTAATGACCTGCTTCTTCAACCTTATAGTCTCTTTAGAAATTTGGAATTTAGTGTAACACATAGACAATTTAATGGCATTTATTACGTACTTTTCCTGGCTTTCTTTTTGGCATTTTGCCTTTGTTGAATAGCTGAATAAAAGCAAAATGACAAGAAGCATGGGAGAGAGTTTGAGTGCAACATAGGAACCAGGGACGCTGCAGTTACTTGGTATGCATCTATAAACCACCAGCTTGAAATAGGTGTGAAAATATTGTTGGCATGATTTAGCTTATACTTAAAAAGCAGAAATATTTAATACCTCTTGCTGTGAGAAGATCTTACCTGATAGTAGTACAAAGGCTACACAACAGATATAATATATATATATATATATATATATATATATATATATATATATATATATATATATATATATAATACATTTAACAAGTAGATACTTCACCCACAAGAGGTTGTATTAAGTGTTTAAGTGAATACTTTGAAGACCAGTTATTTCTTGTTCAAAAAATAAAGCAAAAACTTGGTGATCAAAAATTGCAGGCTACTGCTATTATTCCAACTGTTATTATCGTCATATATGAACATAACAAAAAGTAATTCTTTCCATTTCAGTGCTGACATTCTTCAAATACCTCAACCCTCTTATTTAAAAGCTGAAGAGAGGTGCCTGTCCATGTATTTTCATGTCCCCTCAGCACATCTGGCTCTTGTTACAGCCCCTGTGACCTGTGCGTGGTTCTGCTTCATCCCAGCCCCCATCTCTCCTCAGTGGGAGAGCAGAGTAATGACTGAGTGCTGCTGCAGTTCCCAGGACCCCTGGCAATATGGGTGTTCACTCCTTTGCTCTAGGCTGGAGATGGCCTCCTGCTGACCGGTTTGTTATTTTTTTCATCTTTGTCTTCAGAATGAAAAGGAGAATGAGTGAAGCCAGTGGCGGCTTCATCCAGACATGTATGTCATCCTCAGGATACGTCTCCAGAAACACTGATTCATGCACGGCCTGTCTTCTCAGGATGTTGGCCTTTAATAGTATTACTGTGGGTCACAAAACTGGCAGGTTTTTCCAAGAGATAGCAGTTATTGGTTTGACCTGATGCAGTTTCCTTTTGGTTAATAAACTAATCTAAAAAAGATAACACACACACACACAGGGACACAAAATCTTATCAGTGGTTGAGCTATAATGAAAGTACTGACAAACAGCTGAGAGGACAAATGTCTTTGAGTGAAAGATGTTTCAGGCTATTAGCTTCAGATATTAGTTTTCTAACTTTGATTATCTATAGAGAAAATGCAATGTCTCACATTTGGTAGCTTATATCGAAATTATGATGTTTAAACTCTAGCATGTTGTATTAGTATTAATGTAATGAAGACTAATCCCTTATATCATAACATCTGGAAGGTTCAGGGACACGAGTGAGTTTAAAATAAGCATCAGTCTGGTAGCTTTTTTTCCCCACATTCTGGCATACAAATATGCATAAAAATAACAAGTTTAAAAGGTGAATCAAGTGAACAAAAGACAATTCTCTGGTTGCCCAACTTGTTTTGCAGCTGTGAGAAGTGTGTAGGCGTGACTCAGTGAAGCTGCTCCTGATGGATGATGACTGAAGTTCACTGCTCAGTACTTATTTCTCTCTCTCTTTTTTAGCCATGTTATTACAAACGTATGCCACTTCTGAATAATGTACATACACTCTTATAAGTTGTGGCATACATGTCTTTCAGGACCAGTTCCATTATCATATTTTAGTATTATCTTCAGATTGCACTGCAAGCCGTCGCACATTCATATCTTCTGTACAGATAGATTTGTTTGAGCTGAGGATTTAACAAAAATAAAATCTTGCTCTCTGGAGATTCTGGCCCATCTGATATACGATCTGCCTCCGAAACAAAGAGGTTGGTGGGAGGCCACAATATTGACCAAATGTTCCTGAAAAATGCCACTACAGTGACCTCTGCAATGTGTTAATATATTTAGGTTCACCTTCTGTAGTTATTGGATTTCTGAAATGCAGTGTCATCTTTTTACTTACTGAAACTATTTACAAAGATTTCCTCTATAAATTGCATTTTATATGATCAATAGATTGACTCTAATACACTCTACCAGTGACATTGTTTTGTGGTGATGATGTTTAGGATTTAATTTCAGGCATATTGGCTCCAGAGTTCGTCCTCTCAACACAGAAGTCTCCAGCAGAGTGAACGGGGATAAGTCAATCTCTGCAGTTCATTAACTTTCAAAGAAGAGCAGCAGTACTGAGATGAAGTGAGATCTGGGTCTGCTTAGTGAGAGAGAGGTCGGAGCGTGGAATAAAGGGAGGCTTTTTCATTGACAGCAACACACGGACCAAAGGCAGTGGGACCAAAGACGCTGCAGAGATGCACCACTCTGCTGCTGATCAACCACACCGAGATGAGAACCGATAAGATTCCTCTCTGGATGAAAGGCCCAGCCTCTTAATGGGTCCGTACCAAACAAGAACCCACATCCAACAGTTCTAACTGTGAACTGTGTTTGCAGCGTTGTCATTACTGCACTTCAAAGCAGCACCATCTCTAAAGGGACATGCTTCGCTGGCTGTATAGGGCTGCACACTCTGTTAGAGCCATCAGCACCCATTGGCTGAAGTAGGCCAGAGCCACAGTACACAGAGTGGTGTGTTAAAAGATTAATGAAGATATTGCACAAGCAAACCAGCTTACAAAACATGCTTAAGCATAATCAAATATTTAGAGGTGGCAATCCATATAGCTGGTGTGTGTTTGAGCCACATGTTTGACTCAAGGACCCTGGAAAGGCCCTCAGGGTATAGTAACATATCATGGATGAATAGAAACAGCGATGATGGTTCAATAGCTGGTGTCCATCCAAGTTTGTGCGAGATGTACACTATATATCATATAAGATTAAAGAGGGCGAATGGGGAGGGCTGAATCAGCAGAAAATATATTAATATTGCAGAAAATGTTCTCAGGCTCGCTATGGGTGTTGTCTTTTGTCAATAAAGGAAGTGTTTAACATGTAGAGATGAAAAGGCATTTGTCACATTCATAATGATTAAGTGATGTTTGCTCCAAAGGCTGACTTTAAAATCATCTGCCCCACACATCTCCCACATATATTAAATGTGCTGTGCTTCCCCAGTTTATGGCTTCTTTTGTGTTTACATTAGAGTAGCGTAAAAGTACATCTTTTTTTTCACCTTCAGAGCATAAAATATTGCCAATATTAGCTGACATAAATGAGAAATAACCCTCTCAATATTAATTAATTCCTGAAAGGCTATTTCCATTTGTCATGTGGGCGTGTTCACTGACACGGCTGCATTTTTGTTGAGGAAATCTTTATTATTCGTCTCAATGCAGCTGCTGGAAAAACACAAATAAGTCACACTTTTTGTGACATTTCAAACTTCATTTCACACTTTGCAACAAAGTAGGATGAAACACAAGCAAAGAGGCGTAGATTTAATCCTGACGGGGGGGGAGGGGGAGGAAACACCTGTGTGGGGTTGTACAAATCATGCAGAGTGGCCCCTTTCAGCACTAAGCAGGCAGCTTCTTCTCCCATCATCTCCGGGCCAATCATATGCAGTCACAAGATTTTCCAGCAAATTTCTTCAACCCTCCCATTTCCCTGCAGTTAATTGCTTCACTTCTACAGAGTCCAATACCTTCAGCCTCTCATTTCTGGTGTTTTCTAATTCACACTGGCTGTACTTGCAATGAAGCTTCAGCTGAGAGATGGCTCCGAAATAATTTAGCCCCTATCAGGCAGCGCAGTTTAGCAGAGCCTCTAAATTGAGGTGTTTCAGTTTACACAATTACCTCTACGGAAGTCTGACAGAGGCAAAGACAGAGCAAGACCTTCAACAATTAGCAATGTTTGCAGGTGAGATAAAAGGAAAGAAAACTTCATAACAAAGTAGTGACTAGAGACTAAGACAACCTGCTTACTTCTAGCACCAACACTCAAAAAGTATACTATGTAAAATCCATTGAAATAACACTTCTATGTATCAACGAAGATGAATGATCGTTTTAAGTCAACAAAACATGCCTCCACCTCCTGCTCCACAAACTACCTTAAACCACGTTATTTAACCGGACAAATACAATAAATTGAACTGCTCAATGCTGACAACATAGGTGAATAAATGATAAAACCTAGAGAAAAGACTCATGTCCATCATCATAGAGCTGTACAATGTAAAACATCTCTTTACTTCACATTCAAAGACTTTCAGAAGGCCTTCGACAGCCCGGACCAGAACACCCTTTGGGCTCTCATGGGACATTACGGCACACAAGAAAAGTTGATCACCATCATACAGAGGATTTACCAACACTCATCATGTCGAGTAGTGCATAACGGCTGCCTCACGGAGCCTTTTACCACAGCCACTAGCGTCAGACAGGGCTGCCTGCTGGACTGGATCATGAGAAGAACGACAGTGGGACAAACATCTGGAATACAGTGGACGCTGAGGTCCCAGCTAGATGATCTGGATTTTGCAGATGGCATAGCCTTAACATCATCCACCCACCCACAGATACAAGCAAAGACAAACCTGCTGGCAACAACATTGGACAAGAAAGGCCTTTAACATCAACATAGACCAAAATAAAAGGCATCAACAACACCAGCTGTGACGCCATCCGACTGGAAGCAGCAGAGCTAGAAGGCGTTAACACCTTCACCTACCCTGGAGGTGTTGTGGGCAAAGATGGAGATGCAGACAAGTCCAATTTGAGAAGGCTAGAACAGCTTTTGTTACACTAAGGCCCATCTGGAACTCAAAGGAAATATGCCAAAACACCAAACTTAAATCAGTCCTGCTCTGCGGTTCAGAAAGGGTTTAAGGCAAGTAAGTCAAGTCATGGGGTGTGACTTCTGTAATTATGTTACCACAAAAATTGTGCAAGTATTACACTGAGTAATGAAAGAACAAAGCCTAGTGTGTTTTTCTTAACTATGTAAGAGAGAGATGGAAAAACAAAAAACAGACCACAGGTCAATAAGTCAAAATACTTTAATTCTCCGAGCGAAAAGAACCCATCACATCTCAACTGTAAAGCAGCTGTGCGAGGCACTGAGTTTCCGTCACTGTTGGGTGGCTCAGCTTAACATAGTTTAACCAAAGTTAGAAGTTGGTCTAAAAATACGTCTGGACATTTGCTCCCTTTGTGTCAGCAGATCACTTAAACAGGCTTCATTTCATTGTGGGAAAGCTTTTAAACTTCCACGCAACTCTGTCTGTGAAGAAGAAGAGGGAGGGGTGACAACTACAGAAAAGTAGGGCCAGACTAATGGTATTGATATGAGTCTAGGACCGGTCTGAGATTTTGGATACTTTAATAAAGTAATATAGTTAAAAATGTCATTTTGTCTGGACTTTAAGAGGATGAACAATGGTATACTGACTGTGGTAGCCAAGTGAAATGAATGAATCTCTCTACTTGAGTGACTGAGAATACTGAGAGACACACTTACATACTTCCTTGTATGTAAATAAGGCACCAAAAGCGACATGCAAATTATGTCACATTATGTCGATATTAAGGCATTTGGTAAAAGATACTGTAATATCTGATGATGCGAGGCCTTGAGGGGAGTGTTCATTTCAAGTAGCCTGTAAAAGATACAAGAGGAAACCAACCAAATGTGTAAGGAAGAGATTAAAAGTTCGTCCCTCCGCCATATCTTTTGAACTACTAAGAAAAACGTGGGCTAGATTAAAAGTGAAGTTCTTACAGAGGCTGCCTTTTGGTGCAGTGCTGTGTCATGAGTTACAGATAGGCGAGTGTCATTTCGTGTACTTCATCAGAGCTACAGATAATATCCATCTCTTTTGCTCCTTCTTTAATCTCGTGCTGAACAGAATATTAATAATCTTCGTAAAAAAGGGTCTAACCGTTTCAGAAAGGAGGGAAGAAATCTGCACATTAGATAGCAGAAATAGGCCAAGATGGTGCCACGGAGTACAGTGAGGGCACAGTATGCCATACACAATCCTCCCTCACATGCAAAGCCCCGGGGTTGGACGAGCAGATCAAGTTATGAAGGCAGTTGGCCTCAAAACAGAGCAGCCATACGAACACAGCCGTTTTTATCCACCAGCGCTAACAGAAACCACTGTTCACAAAAATGGAAGTGCTGCATTTGACTTTGAAGTGTGAGTAGGAACAGATGAGTTATTCATTTATCTATTTATCACTTTTTCTTTTCCACCTGTGGTTATGAATAATCAAACACAGCTTCTAAGGAAAGAGAGACTTATTTAGCTTTCTTCAAACATAGTGTCCCGTAAATTTGACATCTTTTTTTTTCATGAGTGAACACAAATAACCGGTTTCATACTCCAGGAAGAGGAAGCAGGAAACGAAAAGACTTTCTTGGAAATGATGCTACCAACAGCCCTTATACAACACCTCACTGAAGCACAAGTCAGACGTTATAATTATAACCCTAACCCTTTACTACTCTACAATGACCAATAGGTTATTTCAAAACTACTCTAATGCAATTAATCCAAAGTAAAAAAGTAACTTGCTACAGAAGGTAGAGCCAGAAAGTCGTCCTGCAACATTGCAAAGAGGGGCAGTAAGGGAACTTTCCTGAGCTGCATACAAGATGGAGGAGATGGTGAAGGCCTGAGGCCACAGAGAGAAAAGGCACAATGTTTCAAAAAAAAAAAAAAAAAAACATGAGTGACCTAAAATAAATATAAAATCTATCTAGCAGTTTAACCAGCAGTCTAGCTTAACAGATCAAATAAAAAGGAGGTGCTTTTGTTGCAGCAGTGACCACGATTGATGCATTTTCAAATGAAGCCTTTGATCTAGTGGCCGCTTGATCCTATTCAGATTGCACTATAATGATTCTTAAGTTTTATTTAACTTGCTTCAGTGCTCCTTATCAAATCACTTCTTACCACTAATGGCAATCCCTCTAATCCCATTCCACTATTTATTTAAATACCGGTGTAATGGAGGTGCAATTGAACCAGGCGTCGCACAGAAATGCAAGTTCCTCCTTGAAAAACTGCAGTGCAAGTCTGATGATGTGGGCAAGAAAAAAGGTCTTTAAAATGTAAAATAACCGTCCGAAGATGCAAGTTGGCAGTTAACACCCATTTACCACTGTGTGAGTCAGCCGTTTTTTAATTTTATTACTTTAACTTAGTTTTAATTATTCCCCTTGTTCTAAAATGGCCCTGTAATCTAGAAGTGGAGTCAAAGCCAGAGGTGTGATCCATTTGCACACCACTTGGTCACAGCAATCTTTTACTTTTAAAAACAGATAGCCTGTTTCTTTCCAGGAGCATTAATATTAATACTCCTTACTGGCATCGTCTATTGGACCCAATGAAGAGGAGAAGAGAAAAAAGGGAGGCGTTTTAAAGCCATATGACAACTAAGTAAGGGACAGAGTAAAGAGGGGGTGTAACTCAGCTGAGACAGTTGGTGCACTTAAGGTGCATCAGGGTTTTATATGATTTGCTGCTGTCAGACAGCGTCGCCAGCGTTTCCTCACTGACAAACGACCAACCTCACTGCCACACTGGCCAGCTAGCCTTGACTGATTCGTAGTGACAGAGAAAGGAATAGACTTAAATCAAAATAAACTTAAAATATTAGAATAATTTTAATTAATGAACGTAATGAAAATAATGTGTATTTCTATTTAAACAAATCAAGTAATACATTTGTGAATATTTTGACTAGAGCTGAAACAATTAGTTGGTCACCAACAACAACAAAAATGAATCGTCAACTATTGTTATCATTGATTCATCGTTTAGGTCATTTCACAAGTTCAATTGTGTGGATCTACTCCTTTCCGCGTCTTAAAATTACATTACAATTGTTACGTTTTGGACTGTTGGTCAGACAAATAGAGCTATTTGAAGACCTCACTGTGTGCTCTAGGAAACTGTGACGAGTATTTATCACCATTTTATGAACAAAACAATGAATCGAGAAAATAATCATCAGATTAATAGATAATGATATTAATAATTAGTTGCTACCCTATTTTTGACAAGCAGATAAAGACACATATTACACAGCAGTACAATTAAGCCTGCAGTTTAAAGCATTTAAGGAGTTCTGTTACATCAAAGAAAATCGGTTTTATCTCATCAATAAGCAAAATCAGGTAAAAAAAATGATGATCTACTCAACAGGTGCAACGTGTGGTGCAACATAAGTATGTTTTAAATTGTGTTGTTCTTAATTATTGTGTGTGTCTACACACAGACACACCTGCGTGACAACATGTGTCACGATGGAGGAACATAAAAAACCTGACATGTTTAGGGTACAGGGTGCATGGATGCCATAGTGTGAGGAGAATGTGCGAAGGTGAAAGAAAACCCACCATCATCAGAGCTGTAAAACCTGCCCAGCTGCAGTCTTTGATCCTCCCCTCAAGCTCTCCCGCCTAATCCCAACACCTGCGCACGCCAGCAGAGTCAGATGCAGAGCTGCATGCACAGCCCCACAGCGCACACTCGCCATGTCTGGAAACACATAGCTCACGGAGCAACTCTCATTTCCCATCAGCTGTGGGCAAAAAAAAAAGGCTTAACAGATTTGTTTGTTCCAGCTCTAAAGTAATGGCTTCATTTTAATCAATGAGAAGTGACGTACTGGAATGCAGTCCAGGCGGCAAAGAATGTGGGAGCATCTTTATTTTAGTCATCACTTGTGGTTATACATCACCTTTCAAAGTTCATGAACAGAGAGAGAATGAATCAATAACATGCCGAGGGCTTAACAGATGTGAATCTTCCATGTCATTTACTAGGAGGTTTATCATGGCGGTGTCATGTTGTCACTTCTCAGACTGCATGTGCCCAACAGAAAGCCCCCTGAAGCCAGTGTCTCAGGTAGTCAACTTAATTAGGGCTGCAACTAACGATCTGTTTTCATTATCTGTTATTTTCTCAAATAATCAATGAATCATTTGGTACATAAAATGTCAAAAAAATGGTGAAAAATGTTCATTACAGTTTCCCAAAGTCCATATTCTTATTTTGTGCCACCAACAGTCCAAAATCCAAAGAGGTACATCTTTTAATAGTGGAAGGCTAAAGAAACCACGAAACATTCACATTTGAGAAGCTGGGACTGGAGAGCTTGAGCATTTTTTCTGTAAAAAATTACTCAAGTTAATAATCGAATGGAAATTGTTGCCAATTATTCTTCTGTTGATCAACTAATCGCTGCAGCTCTAAACTTAGCCCCTGTCATAATTTCAACACTACAGGAAGTAGAGGAACAACTGGCACAACATGCACCAAGCGGTTCTTCTCTTTAGCATGAATCGTGAATTTCTGTTCGATACTTCAAACTGACTTTTCCATTCGGTGCCAGCTGTCCAGCACATGCACATTAGGACTTAGGTAAATGGTGGGATGCCTTAGCAGAGCAATCTGGTTTCTATGGTTATTTCTACAGAACACATAGCGGGTCAGATCAGGTCCTTTTTTGGCTCCACCTCCATGGCGATGTGGTGGGTCACAACTGGATAACTTATTTTGACTGGGGTCTACCTTATGAAGCAGGTTTAATAAGAAGAATACATGCTTTGAGTAAAAACCTGGAACATCTGTTTTTATTTGAGTCCATGTTTCGGATTTGAGGGAGCTCAAGGCTTTACTCAGCATTTATCCAGCTGACTTTATTAAGCCAGGCCCCTGCTCTGCCATTTTTTCCATCAACTGGCTCGTCAAGCTAGCTCTGGTCAGACACAATAGTCTATTTTCCCTCCCACAAAATATCATAAAAATGATATAAGCAAACCACACAACTCCTCGTCTCCAGGACGCAGATCTGTAAGTACATGGGTGTAGTTGTCTGGATCCCTCACTGTCCCGTGGGCAATACTTAATTTAAGGATTTACGTGTGTAGGATTACTCATTAGTCTGCATGCTGTGATTCAGAGCACAAGCAACATTCCTGGTCATGAAAACTGAACACAGTTCCCTGGAAAAGTGGTGAGACTGTGGGTTCATCTGCATGGAGAGCTGCTTGTTGTCTGCTTGCTTTGTTTTGCAAATACACATTTAGCATGAAAACTATCCTCACAATCCTACGTTACACTTTGAGTCACACCTCTAACTAAAAGGTACATTATGCAATCTGCAAATTACAGCTCTACTGTTTAAATGCACCTTTTCTCAAACAGGTTGGGAGGAACAGATGATCCTAAAATGTGGCTTAATGTCAAAATAAAAATGATATTTGAGGAAGCTGATCACCAGTGAGTACAACATCAACATCTGCAGTGTTTTCCCACCTATCCAGAACGATTAAAACAACTGGACACAGATTAAGATACTTTGAAAATTAATTGAAAAAGTTTGAGGTTGAAAGCAGAATCAGCAGTAAAGCTAAGCACAAAGTAAGACCATCCAACACCAAACCAGATTTTCATTGCCCAAAATGTGCTGGTAAAAAGCCAAAAAAGCACTTTTGTTATAGCACTGAAATTACCTGTACCTCTCCTATCAGGATAAGAGACTTTTGAACACTTAAGCACAATAAGATTTGGGTTTTGAATAGAACAGAAGACAAAGAAGACTCTAAAATCCTCCTGTAGTCCTAATGAAGACGACACGTCTTTAACAAGTCTGGAGAGGACGTGATGATGTTAAAGGATAACTTGGCTTATTAGTATGCACTGAGGTCAAACAGGAAGTCACCAAAAAACGGAAGATGTCACTGAAGCACACAGGAAATGTTTATCCATACATCGCCCGCACCTCCTCTGCCTGGAAAGCTACGGGCGTAATACGATTTGAATAACTGAAACCTTTCTCAAGGTGGAAGCGACAGTTGCCTTATTTAGGATCAATCCAACTTCTGCAGATTTACAGTATTTTTGGGAATTTTAGCCGTTTTGAATTTGATTAAGATTATTTGAAATATGTCTGAACTGCATGATTTTTAAACAGTGAAATAAAGTGCTCTGCCTTGAGTGAGAGGGTCATTTTATGATCCAGGTCATGCAGGTTTTAGTGCACACCCACAGCTCAACTAAAGTTCACCTTGCTCTTTCAAAGTTAAGTTAACTCATCTCTCTCTCTCTCTCTCTCTTACAGTCCCTTTACATGTATCTCCACATACCATTTCACTGCGGACATTTTCATGTTTCTTTTTGGCCTTTACACACAAATTTCACTATAAATGAGAATGTAAACATCCATTATGTGACTCTCTAATCATACTATACCTACCATCGACTTTCTACTCAATATGTGCTTCTTCTTGACTGCCAACACTCAAAGGGTGTATGTTATGAGCCATTTGTAGGTTCCAGTAATCTTCAGATCTGTTCCCAGCTTTAGACTATGACTGTAGACTATTGTCATAACCTGTTCAAGCAAACAACCAGGATCAGTCAATACAAAAGCATCCTCCTTCTTGCTGCACCACTGGCACGAAACTATGTATGAATGCAACAGAGCGAGCTGTCAAAGATCCTTTTCATGACAATGAAGCACTGACAAGACGTTCAGTAGCTGGTGGCCACGTCACACACTACAGTCACACAATAGGCTGAATTACTGGTTTTATAACTAACCAGAGAAATAAGATGTGGAATTATTATTTAGATTTAAAGATTGTAGCGGTTTGTCTTAGGATGGAAAAAGTGCAAAGCAACAGGAAACAGTGTGGAAACAGAGAAGACATACTCTGCACTACACTCTCTGACAGCAGATAATCATAATAAATAACTCATAATAATCATAAATGAGCACATCTGGATATTGAGAGAATATAATGGGAAATGAACAAGTCAGATATTCAACCCACAGTAAGGACACACCTTTTGTGCAACCTTTCAGGAGGCTGACGAGTCTTATATATTTGCATAGTCAAATGTAGTTGTTTGTCACATACAAGCCTTGTATCACCCCGAGTCTAAAGTGTTCTTGACTTTCTCATCGTATCTAAACATTAAAGCTCTTCAAATGCAAGAAAAAAACAAACGAATGAAGAGCCAAAAATGCAGCTTATTACTTACATGTCCGTGGTTGATGAACCCGTGTTTACTGGCAATTCGATCAGCTTCCTCCAGACCTCCAGGTATGTGGACAGCCCATGTGTTGGTGTAGACCTTCTGACCCAGCACTGGTCCCAGCCCAGACACCAGCAAGACCAACAGAGGCCCAAGCAGCAGCTCAAGCAGCCTGAGCCTGCGGCCTACAGAGGGAAGTGGAGGGCCAGAAGCCATGGGTTTCTCCTAGTGCAGCACAGTCTCTGAGCACAGCGCCTCTCCGACAGGCCGGGGCTGCCCACGGTACATGCAGGTGTACAGAGAGAGACAAGGAAGGGGACAGTCACAGCTCACCTGACAGGAAAGAAAAGAAAAAGAGGAAAATACAGCAAGTTTACATATCTGTATCCAAGTTCAGAGAGCCTGGTGAAGGTTTACAGGGTTGTCATTCCTTGTGATCCATAAAACCATAAAACTGTAACACAAAAGAAGACTGTATAACCTGGACGTGTCAAGATCCTCATTCACATGAGGCCAAACAAAGAACGCTCCGTCCAAATTTGAGGTTTAATTCTCCCCAGTTGCTTCAAAGTGCAGTGGAATAAGGAACAAAAATAGGAATAGAGGAATAACGTGGTGTGAAAGCTTTCAGATTTTTTAGATGTTCTGTAACTGAAGCGACAAAACACATTAAATAAGATCTGTTTTGTCCATGAGGAAGAACAGCCGCCCCCAAACAGCAGTTTTGACAAGGCGTGCTACAGCCCAGCTAAGTACAGGCATTTGATAATCCCACAGGAAGCAGTGAGCAGGACGTCAAGGCCAGGCCTGATGTTGTGGTCAGACGCACAGCAGCAAATTTTGGCGTTTACGCTCCCATGGGAGGATACGGTGGATGAGGCTTGCGAAAGGGGAAATGCTTAGGTATACTGGGTTGGCAGCAGAGGTGGAGAAGTGTGGTTGGAAAGCTAGACTACGCCCTGGATGCTGAGGGATCACAGCAGAGGCAGTCTCTCTTCGAGGTGAAGTAGCCACTGGAGGGTGGAGTTTAAATGCCCGAGGCAGCAGTGGCAGCCGCCGAATGGCTGTGGCCAAGGAGAGAACATGCACACTTAAGAGTGTCAAGAGCAAAATTCTTGACTACAGCATATATTTTCTACCTACAACACACTGATTTGAGTGTGGGTATTTATCTATAGTGTGCTGACTGATGTGTTATCACTAAAACACAAACATGTAAAACACAATCTCGTGAATAAGACAAAGCAATATATCATATGATAGTACAGCTATATCAGCTCATGGTGTAACAGTTTGCTGATACAATTTCGCCTCTAAACTATTGTTTTGGAGCCAGAAGGGTCAGCTGCGCCTTCAGTCCGTTGAGACCATTATCCAAAGTGCTAACTCTATTGTAACCCTGAGTTGACTGGACTGCACTGAATACAGTGCTCCTATTCTGTGCTTCCTATTGTATGCAGTTTGTTCTCCCGAGTCTGTGGAACAGGGTTTCTCATCTTTTCGCAGGTGTTATAGCTTTCTATAAATCACCCCTTTTCTCTTGCTTTAGCCATCCAATGAACAAAATACGTTATAAGTTTAACTCACTGAGACATTATTCCACACTCCAAAATGAACCAACAAGCTCCTTAAAATTCCCCAGCAAAGTTTGTTGTGAAGGAAGAATGATGTGTTTAGAGATAGCTCTCGATTCTGCTGTGCACCCAAATACTCATTTAGTATACCATTACCAAGGCATTTCACATTAGAAATACTCCACCAATAAGGTTCCGTTCAATACCAATTCAAGCTCGGATAAAGCACTATGTAATTTCAATACATTATAATAGTTTAGGCTATATATTAAACATAAAATGACATTTATAATTCAATACATTCAATGTTTTGACTTAGCCTATTATTATTTGCCTAGACTGCATCAGCAATGACGAGGCAAATTAGATAGTTAAGCGTTTCCTGAAGCACCGGCTGCCCAGACAGCTGTCTGACCTGCTACTTCTACAGCTGAACGTCTTTACATTTCAGGAATTTGGGGAAATAGTTACACTGATTTCTGGCAAGTAATTTCTGTTGAAGTAGAGTTATTATTCTGTACGTATTTACATCCAAATAACAACGAACATGTGGGTAAAAACCTGCATTTTTTACACTGATCTTTGCTAAACTGTTTATGAATTCAAGTATACTGAAAAGGCGACGTTTCATTGATCGTCATCAAGCATTTATTAATTTGGTATAAATTACTAATTAAGAATTACTGTTGTAAAAATCCCTTTGGTCGATGTTAATCTGGCTGGTTACTCGCTTGATAATATCACTTCCTCTTTTGCGTACATTGTTAAATCATCGTTCCCACGCGTTTACACATATTGTATACTGTCACAACTCACTTGGGTAACTTCTTCAACAGCCACAGACTTAACACAGATAACAGATTAGCAAATACAGATACTGTATATTAGCACTATTAATATCATTTATTATGCTGTAATAACATTTCACTGAATGTTTATTATAAAAGAAGCCCTGTTTGAATCCCTTGTGCCCTCTGCAATTACCTGATGCATGTGTGGAGCTCACAGAAATGTTGGGTGGCGAAAGGTGACAAAAACACCATTTAAAACTGCTGAGAAGACTGGATCACCAGTGCACTTTTAACAGCGATATCCTGAGAGGCTTTCCAAGCAAAGCGACGAGTAAATGTCTACGGGGTTACGGTAGACTTAACTCAATCTGCTGTGAAGCTACAGGTGACCGCATCATTAGCGATCAGCGAGCTTACAGGTCAGCCTGGCTGTGAGTTGGTACGACAAGCTGCTAATCCATGCCAAGCATTTCAACTGTGGGCGTTTACTTCATAAATACCTGGATAATAACAGCTGACTTCACAACAGAGACAACTATATATATATATATAAAAACACATGCACAGTTTATTTTAAACCAAGTGTCTCTCAAAGTAGAACTTTTAAACGTGCCAACCTTCAGTAACATCCAAATCCCTCCACCGCCTTTTTAATTCTTCCTTCCTGCTCAGTTAAGCCTATTTTATAAACACATACAAATCTGCTTAAATTAAGTAGCAAAGATCCACACCCAACATTAATTACATGTTTACTTTTTGTATCTCGGTTCCTACTGAAATTGAGGGCAAACAAAAATTGCTTCCCATCTGAATTTTCCATCATTTTGAATGGCTCGAAAGTGAACTCCAGTTCCAAAGCCAATATTTGCCAAAGTATTCATCAGATTTAAATAAATCAAAAATCTGAAATAGAGCATACAATGAAAATAAGCTAGCAAGAAAGATGGGGAAAAAATAATAGAGAATAATCCGGTGGCACGACTCACTCTTTGTCCTCTGTCCTTTGATGCAACGACTAAATAAGTGTCTGAACGTTTCCAAAACTCTGTTGATTTCCAGACACACTGACTTTTAAGCACAGGCGCCTGTGACCTCATCTGGGTGCTCAACCACTCAGTTTCTTATACGTCAGCGTGAAAACCACACGCTGTGACATAACAACTGCCCAACCACTTCACTGTTCGCGAGAGACAAAAGAGAAGCCGACCGTCGCGCTGTGAGTGGTCTTTAGTGTTACCACAGTAAATGATGCCATATGCCAGACTGTGATTACAGAGGTTATAACAGAAAAAAACTGCACCAAATTATAATTAGCCAAGTATCATTAAACCCAAAGGATAATACCACCCTCATTACCAAACTCATCAGGACGTTTCAAAGGAAAACAGTTTACACCTCATCAGTTTATTATTTACATTTTAATGAGATAAAAATGAACTCAAATGTATTTCGCCCATATGACCCTTTCCTCATGTTGAGACGAACGTTAAATCAATATCTCAGTGCAAGAACGCTCAGATAGCTGTGTGTGTGTGTCTGTGGCAAACATATGATCAATGGCGAATACTGATAGCACTCGGTTAATTCATGAATATGCCGTAAACAACACTAAAAGTCACATTACGTTTGCTGCTAAAGACTTTGTTTCCCTCATAACCACGAGTACAGCAAATCACTGAGGTGTGTATGGGCCAACACTTCACCAAGCCTCCGTTTTACAAAACATGGTCTTTAGAGTAATTACCAGCAGTAATGCAACAATCAGATCACTATTATCACAAAGACTATGCTCTAAACTTTTTGATTGTTTGGTTTCCCAATTAGGTTTTACATGTTTGCCTTGGTTACTCTCAAATTAGTGCTTCTGTGTTGTCTGAATCCACATTTAAATAAATAACATCTTGTGAATCTGCGTCACAGCAAGGGCACTTATTCTACAAGTGCAGATCAGGGACTGAAAGCAAATGTTTTCAATCTTAACTATGTTGCCTGGTATTTCCAGTAAAATCTACATGTTTATAACACGCATGCATAAACTGGAATGACAAAAGGAGCCTGTATCATATCAGCAAAAAGAGATTAATGGTTAATACTGTGTTATATTCTAATAGGACAGTTATCATATGAGATACAGCATTTAGGCAAACAGGAGCACAAAAGCAGCTGAATTCTCTTTGTACACGGTGAATTACAGCATCTGGATGACACAAAGCTTTCACCACAGGCTGAATAACACAGAGGAAGCAGGAGCCCTGACATTTAAACATGTCTACTTAATGACCTTGACAGAGACCTATGGAATAAGAGTCAATGTATTATTAATTCAAATATTTTTTTTAAAACAGTGTGAGAGCTTTGGGACCTCTGTTTGAAGTCCACAGGTGCTCAAAGTAGAGGGGACAAAGACAGGAAACAAAATGGTGGAAATGTTCACCTCTGGAAAGTAAGAGCTGTATAAATCCAGAGCCTGCAGGATGTTGAGAAATAGAAAAACACCTTCGTGTTTCAACTAACACCTCTTCAGTATGTGCCCTTCCTGAATGAAGGAGTGTATTTTTACCTCTAATTGTGTCGGTGTTCACCACTTTGCTTTTTAGTTAAGAAAATATGTATGACATTGTTTCAGCATTTTAAAAATAAGTATCCATGACATCTCAGCTGTGGTTTAGACTTAAGTGTAGTTGTTCACAAAGGATAGAGTGTGTTTTATTATCATCTCCACTAATAAGATGTATTTTCATTGTAAAACCCATCTGGCACATGTGTGATTTATCTACTTCTTCTGACTTCCTGCAGCAATGTCAGCATTAATGCGTCATACAACACTTCCATGATGTTTTCTACTACGCAGGTTAACAGGAGTTTTCCCTTTCGCAGTTCAGTATTTCTAATACATGCATTTCATTAAGACGCTTGTACAGTCCGGCAGCGCTCACTCAACTTGAAGACACCACTGAAACATCTCATTGTGCACAAACAAGCAGTCTGTCACACACTTTACTTTCAGAACAATGTGCACTGTGTATTTGAGACGTGCTGTTTTCATTCGGTACATGTAACTGCACGCAACGGGGCTCCACAAACCCTGTTTATCCAAAATGATTAGCAGCTCGATGTTGCCTCACTGGAGAGGTACAATTACAGTGTACCGGAGGCACGAACAACACAAGGAGGCCAGTTTCCATAATGAAGCGCACTTAATTCTATGCATAACAGCTCAGTTACACTTTAGCTGAAATGAAGCCTCCAAAAAGATACTTTCCACAGAAAGTTAGTATTCACATCAATCTTGATGATGTTTCATTAGATTAAAGAGTGCACAAGAATGAAATGTAGACCACAGCAGGTCAGCCCAGTCTAGCCCAACAACATCAGCTGTGTTTTGCATCGATTACTTCTGATGTCAAAGTTCAGTCCTAAAGGAATCCACGCGCCACAGCCTTCACAACAGCTGATATATCAGAGTATTATGTTAAAAGTAAAGGAAAAGTGTGCATGGGTAAACAGCAACACGCACTGCGCTTAAAATACGCGGTTTGTAGGGAGCAGAGTTTGACTGCAGCAACGTTACCGCTCAGGGAGGAGGACAAACTTCTCTCGCGCAGGCCTGTAACCCTTTAATGTTTCTGAGCTGAAGTTAAGAGGTTTAAACACATCAGCTGGTGGGAGTAACGCTGGGAGTTCGCGGTCGGTGGACTCACCTCACCCGTTTAAGTCCGTGACAACAACACGTTAGTCATAACTCGGGCTGGAGCTGATCCGATGATGGTGATGACTCCTCCGCTTGACAAATATGTCTGAAACTGTACCGCGCCGTGATTAACGTAAACTTGACACCGCGGTAGGCTGACCTGCTCCGTCTCTCACACAGGTGCCTCCCCCTTTTTCTCTCTCTCTCTCCTCTCTCTCCTCTCATCCACCCCTGACGAACATTTCCGAGCTCGACTTGTGCCACATTTTTTTTTACTACTCGCTCCGACCGAGCGGTGTGGATCACGACCACCACAAATTTTTCGCAGGAACAAACACAGAAACCGGACGCGGCGCAGTCGACGTCACGTCGGCATGTGTAAGGGAGAGATCCCCCTTTCTCCTCCTCCTCCTCCTTCTTTCGAGCCGACACACACAAACTGACAGCAACCGGGATCAATAAGACAACATACCGTCCTGTCCTGTGTCAGTGTCCCGGTAGCGCTGTACCAAAGCCGGGAACACGGCAAACTCGGCGACCACGCAGCACAAACAAGTCAGAAAATACGAGCTAGAGCAGACGGGAAACTTACAATCGGCTCAACTTACCAGCTTCCTTTTACATCCTGCTCGACCCGGCTCCTTGTTGTCTCTCACCGCGGTGTTAGAACCGACGACGGCACGGTGAAGCGACTGAAAAATTGATAAGAGAGAATTGCTGGTTATAAATAGTCATGATACCCCTCTGGTGTACCGCTGAGTGGTCCGTACAAGCCCCAGGAAATACGTCACGGCCGTGGACAAAGTGGAGACGTTAGAGCAACACCTACTTACCGGCCAGCAGCGCTGATACACTGCCACCTGCTGGCCACAGGCGGCACAGCACCCTCATCCTGATACCGAGGCTGAGGCTGGCAGCTGCCAAACAAGCGATTTACTCCCAGATGGGAAATCATTTTTATAGTAAAAACACTTCATAGATGCCCAATATGATGCTGACTGCACGCCAAAAAACGTCATCCTGAAGTTGTTGTTGCTAGTACAGACACACATAATTTTTCTTAGGGCCAGATCAACCTGTTTGGGGGCCCCCAAAAAATATAATGAACGTACCAAAAGTGAAAGTACCCATTTTATACAATTGCCCATTTCAGAATCACATATATTACTGGATTGTAATTAGTGATGCATTAATGTGTACATCACTTTCAGCTCATTTTAATTACTTTATATACCTCTGTGTAGCTTCACCTATATTTCGTAATTTATTAGTTGATATAACTAATGTTGGCAAGTAAATGTAGTGGAGAAAAAGTACAACATTTGTCTCCAAAATTTAGTGAAGTAGAAGTAAGTAGCAGAAAATGGAAATACTCAAGTAAAGTACAAATACCTCAAAATTGTGCAGTTCTGGAGTAAAAGTTTCAACACTGCAGCCTACACATGGCAACTTCATTATCTCCCAGAGCAACCAATGGTCTACTGCTATGCTGGAATAATAGTATCTGAACCCAGGTTTTCGGTGCGTCAGACAGTTTGTGATTATTTGATGGTAAAACCCATCTTTAATTAGAAATATGCACCATGTGGGCTTCCCTGGCGGCCAACCATGAACCGCAACCTGGTTTGGGTCCATTCCCCATCTCTCTCTCTCTCATCTCATTTCCTGTCATGTCTCTGCTGGATCTCTCTGATAAGAGCATAGCATTCTCAAAAAGTAATCATTTAAAATAAGAATAACTGCTAAAATGACAAAACTATTATTATAACTTTATTTTCACAGGGCCACAAACGTAACTAATAACCACCCTCATTGATAGTGTACTTTAGTGGATGGAGTTCCTTAACAAATGTTCAATGAATTAAATGACTGAAAAAATCAATTAGCAGGCAGTGAACCTGGGGCTCTTGGGGCCCCTGGAGGTGTGGTGTTCTGAGGCAGTGGCTCGCTTTGTCTGGTTGGTAATCCAGCTTCTTTCCTTCTACATCCTCCTACATTTTGCTGAGGCCACCTGTGGTCCCTGGATCCCATTTAAGAACCTTAAATTATAATATAGACCAAAGTCTGTCAGTATCCTGAAGGGGGATCTGTTTTATTCATCAAGCTTTAGGTCGTTTTTTGGAAATCTTAAAACACATAAAGGTACTTGAACATAACAAATGTAGTTTCCTTGTCACAAATCCTGAAAGCTGTATAGTGCACCAGTTCTGTAATATGAATGCACAGGTTGACCGTTGACTGAAAAACACCTGCATGCAGGAGCATCAAGAGGGATTAGTGAATCCTCAGATTAACAGATACAGCAGGCCAGTCAATGAATTATTCTTATATCAAAGTTTACACCTTACTGTTACATCTCTTATGTCAACAAATAAAAAAACACATTTTACTTATACTACTCAAATAATGTCAGTTTATATTCGATAGAACATACAGGAAGTATAAAAGACGCTACCAGAGAGGACAGGTATTGTTCTTTGAAAGGATTCATACATCAAATCTGCTGCATTTCTGAAAGAAATTAGTAGGTAGGCTGGTTACTGAGTCAAAATAAATGTGAAAAAGATTCCAAGGCCACATATGGTCCACAGTGTCTGTATTTTAAGGGAAAAGATTCAAGAAATCTAGATGTTATTTAGTTCAATAAAATATCATCTGAAGTTTGTTTGCTTGATCACACATCCTGTAAAGTTCTGTCAAATACACGTTAATCATCATGTTGCTTCCTCCTATCGTTCTAACAAAAGAGTATTATACATAGTACAACTACATACACTTATTTGCATATTGCCAAGCGGATAGCTCACATAAAAATGAAACGTGCAGCGGAGCACAATCAAGAGCAATGCAAATCAAAGAAACAACACACAGGGGGAACAGAACAGTTCAAAATATTTATTCGAAGTACAAATATGATGATACCAAGGGAGGTCAAGGGGCAGTTAAACTTGTTCTAGCATTTTAAATGAGTTGCCATAACAAGAGGCACAGAGCCAGCGAGCGCTCAGTGAAGCTGCCTGCGTTCAGGGCTGCTGGAGCCGAGTTTCTCCCTGTGGAAGCAGACAAACAACAATTTATCATCACCTTATAAACAAAACATAAAAATCCTATTGGTTAGTGGTAACAAGTATTACCATAATAAAAGTGTATGTGCTCACAAACACATAACTATAACAGTCTCATAATGAAGGAGGTTATTAAAAGGGCATTTTATCGCCCTCCTTCATCAAGACACACCTCTCAGCTCCAGCAGGACGTCGCCTTCGTATCGAGCCAGTCCGACAGCATGTCTCTGCTCGGTGTCCAGCTCTGCCCACTGCTCCTCGGTGACAGCCCATGCCTGCTCCACGCTCAGCCACGACAACTGAACTGCCCTGAACACCACCTGTCACACATCCAACACAAATACTATCTCACTCCTACAGGACACTTTGAAAGAGGCACTCTGCGTGAAGAGATAACATCCTTTTGTCACCTTTTGATGTTGTGCTTTCCCCATTATTTTCAGAAAATGTTGATATAAGAAGCTAATTTTATGAACAAAAATATCTGTTCATGGTTGTTATAGGCTTTTTTCACAGCAGACATTTTGACGTGTCATAGTAGAAAAAGTACAGGCGTTACTAATACCATCAACGATGGCTCCGTTTCTTCCATCTGTCTGGGACAAGTCATGACAATGTGAGAGTGGACCAGCAATTCAGCCATCACTCTTTACACTTTATGATGCAAGAATTCTTACAGATTTATCTCAAAATTGAACAATTCAGTCAAATTTGCCATTGGTGCCACATGTAGCTGTACACCTATATCTAGCCTAAAATTATGGCTGAAACTCACTGCCATCTTTTTTGGTGACATCAGGGCGATGGCTCCAGGGGTGATTCCCTCCACTTGTTCCTGTACCAGAGCTGACAGCACCATGTCCTCCAGGCCCACTGGACAGAGACACAACCACTGTAGTCAGATAATTAATGTTCCTCATATCCAATCACGGGAAAAGTTTTCCTAAACCTTCATACCCTCAGGGATATTTTTAATTGTGCCTATCCATCCAAGAGCTGTCATTCCCTCCTCCCAGCCTCCTCCCTCTTTGGAAAAACAATTCTAGAAAAGTTTATACCCCCAGGGATATTGTGTTCTACTGTACCTGCCAATGTCCCAATTTCAGTGAAAACTTCTGGTCCCCAAGCGCTGACTGGACCAAAGGCCTCAGGTCTGGATAAACGGCTTGTTAACGCCTCCATCTGCTGTTCTGTGCATGGCAGCGACGTCTCCCGCAGGAACAGGACAGCCAAACTGCAGTTTGAGGAAAAAGATTCAGGACTTCATCCTCTTCTAAGGGAAAGCAAAATGTTTTCATGAGGTACCAGCCTCCTGTTAGTTAGCATCTGTAAGTGGATGTGAAATCAATTAATTACTCTCTGAAAACCACAAGCATGTAATTCTGTTAGGGGTTTGGAGGGATTCATCACTATTTATACTGCTGAGAATTACTACTATGTAGGTTCCCAAACGTACATACAAATTAGCAGCATTTGTCACCTCCTTTGGACTATTTGTCCATCTTTGTTTATGTTCGTCTTTGTTTTGATGCCATTTACCTGACATATTGGATCATTTTGCAGTGTCTGTTGGTTGTTTCATGTTGCTTTGAAAACTAGAGGTGCTGGAGGAAGTTGGATACATGTACGTGAGGTATTTGACTGACCTGAGGTTGTAGGGGCTCAGTCTTTTGATCTCTGAGGGATACAGACCACAGATCAGATGGCCACATGTTGCCAGATCAACAACTGTTAACTGCTCCACTTTCAGTTTGCGTCTCCGCATCACACCTAAAATCACTGCTCTCATCTGAAAAGAAAACAAAAAACAAATAGAAAGATTAAACACACACACTAAAGGACATGTTAATATCTTCAGGATGAGATTCTTACATTTACTTTACATCAGAATGAAAAAATTCAGAAGTTCACCTTTTTAGGGCTCCAGTCCGTCAGTGTCCCCAGATGTGCCAACACACCCGGATCAGCGAGACTGGTGTCGTGCAGCTCTCTTTCTCCCATCTCAGTCACCAGTGAGCCCAGAGCCAGCACCTGGTCTGCTCTCAGCTCTCTCACCGGACTGAAGGACTGGATTGAATGAAGAAGCATAAAAAGAAGATGTTAAAACACTACTCATGTTTGACCCCCTGTCTCTATCAGGTATCAGGGAAGCCCACATGGTGCATCAGATGTGACTTCCTGTTCATTGTTCTCCTTACTTTTTATCTTCAAACTTACATCCTACAGCTATATAAAACAAAAAACAAGGGATTCTCAGACATCACTGGTCAAACTTTGATAGCATTTTTAGGGATGATGCATTTTTACCAAGAATTGTCTGATGTTGAGATAAGATCTTAACTGCACCACAAGTCAGACTTTGAGGAAACATGATGTATATTGTTACTGATGGACCCAAATAGTGTCTGTACAATCTGTGGGAGAGGACATGTTGTTTTCTTACTTGTAAGGAGGAGAATAATGTGTGGATGCTAATAGGAAGAGCAGATAATAATCTGAGACTAAACTTCCTGTAGTCTTTAACAGGCAGAGTTTCACTGACCTGCCTGAGTTTCACCCATAATGCTCTGCGCTGCTCAGAGCTCATTGACGCGTCCTGAGCAAAAACTTCCACGCACTGTTTCAGATCCTCCTGCGACATACGGCTGAGCTGAGTGGCTGTCCAAGCTGAAGGAAATGTCCCTCTGATGTCTGCACAGCTTGGAACTGGCACTGCACCAAGAGACACCAGCAAATTCAAATAAAATCAGTGTAGGTCAGAAGTGGAGTGGTGCACTAACAGTCACTGGAAGATTACAGACCTTTTGCCCTCCTGCTCCGAGCTTTGACAATCCCTCGAATGAGACTCTGCGTCTGCCGCCTCAGTCGTTGCTGGTCCATACACTGAGTAACACAGACACCACCCACCACACTGTCCTCCCAGCGACTTTGACCCACCAGGACCTGCTCCACTGTGTCCTTATTCAACACTGTCTGCACAGGGGAAACACATCTTGTATATTCATGCTTGTCAGGATGTGTCTAAGAAATTTCAGTTAAAGTGCAAAGAAATAAATTATTTGCATGGGTTGATGCTTTTGAGTGCTTACCAGTGGGATGGAGTTAATCTGTTTTGATGAGAGAGAAAACACCAGTCTGCCCAAATGTTCGACATCCCCAACTTGCCATTTGGATGGCTCCCTGGTAAACAAGTACATATTTTACCATTACTGCTGGGGGGGTTTAGCTCAAAGCACCACTGTTGCAAAGTGCAGCCTCACAGAGGCTGTAGACTCTTAGTCTTGTTAGAAATTGTAACATGAGTTCATGAACAGCCACCCTGAAACGTTTCCTTGAATTTAAGAGCCATGCTCAGCGCTCAGCCTTAAAGTCAGAAAGCAGTTATCAGAAAGTAAGCCATTATATGACTGCATTATGTCTGCAGTTGTTTTTTGGTTGTAGGTGTAGCCCACAAAAAAACTTATTATTTGGCAGCACCTCTTGTCATATTTTTTACGTAGGTGTCATAACCATGACGTGCAGATTCCTGTTTCAGTTTTTAAAAAATGTTAACAAATGTGTAATTTCTCAAAATATTTTGTAAGATACATGTCATATAGCTGGATCACATGATTCTTTAAATTTCCAGCAGTTTTTGCTTGTACGTGTGTAGCCAATAAATAATTATTTTAAAGTAACGACTGAAATTAATCTCTCGACATATTATTAACGTGGGTGTCATAACCAGGACATGTTGTCATTTTCTCCAGCAGATTTGTTCTTTTACCCGAGCAAGTCTTTCTGAGTTAGCAGGGCACTAATATCTCTCAGAGCCTCTTTGGGAAGGCAGAAACTTCTCATCTCCTCCAGCCGCAGAGTCAGGGCTCCTCTGTCCACCAGAGCCAAACTATCCCGGTCCAAGAAAGGCAGTAAAGGCCCCAGAACGTCCAGAGTGGTGCCATCAATCTCCCCGTCGGCCTGAGAAGAGCCCTGCAGAGCACCACGTGCGGTCAGTGGAGCTAGATTACAGGGATTTCACACTGATATGACTTCACTTGTCTGAAAAGCAGTTGTGTGTGTGTGTGTGTGTGTGTGTGTGTGTGTGTGTGTGTGTGTGTGTGTGTGTGTGTGTGTGTGTGTGTGTGTGTGTGTGTGTGTGTGCTCGCTTGAGAAGCCTGAACCAACAAATGTAGTTTGCTCTTTCTGTCCCATTAATGTGTTAATACAAATCAAATATATGACTCACCATCACTGACGCAAGCCCTGATTTAATTTAACCAGAAATAGCATGTCCGAGTTCCAATTTGCTCATGGTGCCAGTTTATCATTTAAATTTTCCTGAGATTCATTTAACATTTCTATTTTTACTTAATGATGTTTATAAATTAAATGGCAACTGGTTTCTGATCACTCTTTTCTACGTAAAACAAATAGCAATGCCTCAACTCCAGCACATCATGGAGGGGGATGCAGTAAATGCAGTATTTGTATAGTTCATGTTGGGGTTTTACCAGCTCAGTTACGGCTTTCTCAGCTACATTCGTCTGCTTGTAATGTGGCAGTCTGAGGAAATCAGCAAAGTGTGCCTGAATGTGGTCCAGAATGGCCCTGAAGGATGCATTAGAGAGGTTCTCTATCATCGTCACACTGGAAAAGAACAGAGCAGAGGTGTAAAGGTGGTCATCTTTGGATAAACTGTGAAATATTTATTTAAGGAGCGAAATGCATGTTTAATAAGGAGATACTTAACGGTAACGTTGCAGCAAACCCAGAGCTCAAAGCGTTGAGGTCGAGGTCAGGTTGTTTCCTCAGTTCATCTACGACACATTTTCGCTGGTGACACAGCCAAAACACATCTGAACTTGTTAGAATTAAACATAATGTTTTGTTGTAATTTAACAACAAACTAATGAATCATGGCTGCGTATCAGAGACTGTGATAATAAGTCTGAAGGGTGCTGAAGTATTTGCGCCTCACCAGAGCAGGTCTCGTGCCTCCAGGCAGCTCACTAATGAACTGAAGCAGCTCTGCAAAATCTGTATCATTGCTCCAAAGCCTCAAACAGTCACAAGTCATCCCACTGGCAATATGACCCAGATCCCTGCAAGAAGAAGAGGTCATTATTTACATTGTTTATTGAGTGAGTGTCTGACCTGAACATAAACTGTGACTGGATCTGTTTGTGTTGAGTCTTCACTACAGTTTACAGGTCATAGATCTGAATGTTTTGGTGCAATACATCCAACTCACGTGGCCTTCTTGCTGGTGATGTTTTTAAATTCGAGGATCTTTTTGAACAGAAGCTGAGCCTGTCCACACAGAAAAAACATTTTGACTGTGGTTTAACTTTTGTATCAAAGAAGCTAAAATAAATTGTAGCAACTATAAAAGACAGTATTTATTTTGCATGTTTTAGCCCCTTAACTACAAATCATATATGTTTAATGTAATTGTAAGTTGATTTTCATTCTGTCCTGAAAACAGCTGAAACCATTGGCTGCCTATAAAGCAAAAGGTTATTAAAAAAATCTATGAGCTAAAACCTCAACCTAAGTCATATCTTGTCAAAAGAGGAAGGCAAGAGAGGGCATTCTAAGGAAAACTGAAAAGGTTGTTTATGCTGCACAACTGATGTTTTGATACGTCATTGTCTGTAAAAAAAAACTGCTCACTATTGGGATCCCTTCAAAATAAAATGACAAACATTTAAAAGCCAGCCTTCAAGCCTATGGGGGGAGTGAGTATGTGATGCTGAGGAGACATTTTCAATGACTGGTCAAATTGCTGTGAAAGTTGAAATTCCTGGTATTTGGCATCCTGGATATTTATGGTTCACAGAAGATAGATGCTTTCGTTCACCCATGTTTTCAATGATCCCGTCACCCTTCCTTTAACGCCAGCACTCGGCAAAACGTTCATGTTTCCCAGAGGATGAACCCTTTCCATTTGTAACACTTTCTTTTTGTGCCACTCTCAGACCAAGACTGGACAACTGCATGCAAAACGTCTCAGACTTTAATAGCAGCTTGTTGCAGTGTTTGTAATGAATATTGAAGCTTTGGGGATCGCTTCAAACTTTTACTTTTATTAAAAACCAGTTCAGCTCCAGCTACACTGTGAAAAATGACCAGACTGGGGTAAATGGGTGCTATGACTGTATCACATTAGATATACCATCAGTGGCATCAGTTTCAAGTTCAAACCAAAATCACTCTGATAACTGTCGAACTGACTGATTTGAGGAATAACAAGGGTGTTTAATTACCAGTAATTACAATCTCGCAAAATATTCCTCAAACTGACTATAAAATGATTTTTACAAATGTTTAATCACACAAATATCACAAGGTATTGAAGCATTTAACTTGAGGGTTATTTAAATATAATATTTTAGGTTTAATATTCAGTGTCACAATATATTTCAGTGCAGCTACTAACTGAAAAGGGCAGTCTTTATTGATTTGACTCAGGTCTTGTTAGACCGAGAACAGGTGGTGAAAGACACTCTTGGCTGTGACAAAATCCCTTTAAGGTAGCCATTATTAATTTATGCTACACTCTGCCACACCATTGTACGACATCCAAATTAATTAGCTTGATGGCGCTTGACGTGTATGGAGTATTAATATCCTGAAAGGCTCATCTGAAGCATATCCAATGAGTTGCAGATTAATGGGACCGAAAAAAAAGAGAAGCTGGTAACATTTTCTTCTGCAGTCAGAGAACTGCCAACTTATTGTTGTTATCTCAACGCAGCGTTAAACCGCACACAAAGGTAGATTAAAGTAAAATGTGCACCTGCTGAGGCGACCAGTGTACGTCACTATACAGGCCAAAATCTCTCAAGATTGTTTCTCCATTGAAGGCTTCCATCAGCTTCCTCAGAGGGACAAATGGTAATAGGCAGTTTACCTGCTGAGTGATGTTCTGAAAGTTTCTGTGTAGAGCCTGTTGACATACAACAACAACAGCAAAACAAAAAACACTGTAAATTTAAACCAAGAAGCCTTTAAAGGCCCTTTAGAAAACACAAAGCAGGTTTCACACATGTGGATCAAATGGACACTTTCTTGAAACCCTAGCACCAGATTAGCTAGATTGATGTTACTCAGGCCACAGTTGTTTTCAGTTAATGAGATATTTTCCAATACGTTTAAGGCGTCTCACACATTCTGCAAGACTAAACAGGATGATGTTGAATCATATAAACTGCCAGAATATATCCACCTCAAGTCACAGCAAATTATAAAAAGGGATGAAAAGATAAGAAATGTTGTAAGTGATGCACTGACGACAAACAATAGCACCATCACCTCCTGCATTGCGTTGTACAGCATGGCTCTGTGGCCAGGCTTAAGCTCAGTTAGCAGCATTCTCCAGCACTGGCAGTGGGCAGCTTCACTGATCTCAGGCCACTGGAGGTCTCTGAGCACAGCAGGGGAGAGGCCAGAGTGTAACGGCTTCAGTCTGCACAGTTTTTCCATGGTGAGCTGGCGAGGGAGAGAGAAACACAGTGGTGAAAGCGCTGTTGGCTGAAATTCAGCAAAAATATTTTGAAAATGTCTACTTACAGTGGTGTCCTTGGAAATCTTGGATAACATTTGAAAAGCCTGAGGAAATCATTTAAAAATTAACAAGAGTGCATACAAAAATATTCATTTTTTAAGAAGTTCAGTATTTTTGGATAAAGGTCACATATTTCATCAATGTTTATCCTCTTCTTCTCTCTAGAAATTTGGTAGCTAATTTCTTGTAGATCTACAAGAAATTAGCTACAGTTACAGCACATATAGTCATGGTAAGTTTTTCTTTTTTGTGAAAAGAAGTGATGCATTATAGTTCCATGTAGCATCTTGGAGAAAAATGATTGCTTTGACATTTCTTTCATGGAAATGAAACTGACTCATTTTCTTACATTTTCAGTTACACTTGAAACCTATGGAAGGTAGAAGACAAGACACGCTTACTTATATCTAATAAAATAAAACTTCACCTCAGGATAAGAATGACAAGAAGTTACAAGTGGAACAAATTCCCTGCTGACCTGTGCTGGGGAATATCTGTGTAATCCTGGTTGTGAGAGGATTTCCAGGAGCTGTTGTGAGGGAAGTGACAGCAGGAAGGAAGCTCCTAACTGAGGTAACAGACCACTGAGGGCTGACAGCTCTGGGGGGGCCATGCTGCTGACGTTCAGGTTCTGAACAGCTGGTATCAGCCAAGAGGACAGCTGTCCGTGAAACAGTTAAACACAGTCAGCCAGACATTGCGTGCAACAACACAAAAAAAAGATTTTCTGTAGTGGACTAGAGAGCATGTGCTGCTTACCCTGCCTCTGGCACTGATGAACCCCTTGGACACGCAGTGAGCCAGCTGCTGCCAGAGAGCCGAGGACACAGCTGAGTCCTGAAGAAATGAACCCAGGTCCAGTGGATCCAGGTAACATGCAAGGACTCCTAACCTGCAAAAAGACATTATCTGTCTCTTTTTAGGATCTTTTTTTGGCATTGTTGCCTTCATTGTACAGCCGACAGAATAGAGGCAGAAAGGAGATGAGGAGAGAGATATACCTGGTATAGCACCACACATCAATACCTACAAACAAACAAACTACTCGTCGATGCCAAGCAGTCATGATCTTGGATGTCAAGAAACAACCTCCGTAAGGGGTCATGTCAACAACAATATGATCACATTTAGTTAAATGCTTCAAAGTGATCATAAAGACAGACAAACACATATAAACATGAAGTGTCTAGGTCCCACCTCAGTATGTTATCACTGGTCAGATTCTTCTTCTGCCTGAAGAGGGTGCGGAGCACATGGCGCCCCCTTACACCATCCAGACTGCCGTTGCCTAGCAACTCTACCAGAGGAGTAAGCTAAAGGAGACCACAGATTAAGAGTTGAAACAAACTAAAAAAACAACTACACACAGATGGGTGACAAATTACAAGACAAGTGTCTTTTTAAGGTGGCGGTTTGGTGTTTGATGATGGTGGTGGAGAGCACTTTTCTCCCATAAGGGAGTGAGTTGAGATCTGGTGACATGTGAAAGACATGTGAAGCTTATGATTCACATATTTTTTACACTCATTAAACCATTTTGTGAAAGGTTTTCCCTTTCATGTGTCATCTGTATATGTAAGAACCCAATCAATGGCTTTAGTAATCATGTGCATCATTATGCAAAGATCTTTATCAGCAAAATGGCCTCCAACCTGTTGTGATGTCAGTAGCCGAAAATGACTGACTGGGAGGTAAGGCAGAAGTGGGAGGATAGAACTGAGAAAGTACGGTGGCCACGTAGGGACGTCGCCCAGCACACTCGACTGCAGGAGTCTCTTTACAAAGGCCTTTTTCTGCAGCGACTTCATCCCCGAGCTGTGGTCACGAATGGCTGTCAACCTAAAGAGCAACACAGAGGCTGTGAGCATCAGGACAGTCAGATATATCAAACTAAATGCTATCGTTTCATGGGTCAGCAACTCACACGCTGTCGTTGACTATCAGAGAGGCTGGGAAGCTCATGATGTCAGAGACAGACATGAAGGGAATGAACTGAGACAGGTCCACAAACAATTCTGGGGTCACTCGGGGGAACTTATGGATGAAAGCAGCAGTCATTGTTTCCATGGCCTGCAACTCTTTTTGAGAGGCCTGACAGAGAAAACAAAAGAGCAGGACAGAAACTGATGTGTATTCAATGTGGCCCTCTTTAACTATGCATTGCCTGTGCCATAGATTAAGATAGCACAAGAGAGTGCAATAGAGTAGAACTGTAGTCAACAGAATTGCACATTGTAATAAGGGATGAGGGCTTTTACCTGCACAGTCAGCTTGATAAAAAGTGTCACTAATGGTACATTCTGTGTTTTGTTGGGAGTTTAAGAACAGACCTGGCCAGTTTCAACTTGTAGCTGGTCCCAACTTTGATGCATATGGGAGAGAAATCTCTTAACAGCATCTTTCTCAGCAGACATCACTAGAGTGCGAATGCTGTCTCTTGGCATCTGGAGGTACTCCTGGTGAGATAAAGTGATTCACCTAAATGTAAAGTTCAGTGAGCTGATCTGTTGGGAAAAGGTTAAACGTGAATGTAGCTGCACAGGCCAGTACCTGCAGCAGAACCCTTAGAGCAGATGAGTTGTCGTCCCGCTGGATGAGGTCCCACAAGACGGGCTGATGCAACAGCAGAAATAAGTTATTCACTCTTTGTTCTGTGTGTGTGTGTTTGTGTGTGTGTGTGTGTGTGTGTGAGTGTGTGTGTGTGTGTGTGTGTGTGTGTGTGTGTGTGTCAGTCAGTCAGCCATCTTACACTGAAGCAGCTCAGTAGGTCCTCTTTGAGAGTGGCGTTGCGCTCTCTGCGGAGGAAGACTCCCACCGTGTGAAGGACGCTCATGGAGGCTTCTGGCTGCAGTGTGGTCCAAGAGGTGTTGTCAAGGAGACTGGAGAGGAGGATGGCCTGTCCCAAACCTTGTCTCGCCTCTCTTTCCCCCTCGTCCAGACCTGAAGAAAGGCCCACCACGAAGTCCAGGACTCGCAACACATATCCCAGCGCCACTAAAAACCCTTCCCGCTCCCCTCCCTCGACCTCGCACACACTCAGCTTGTGTAGGACTTCCACCAGCAGAGGAGCCGGGTCCACACACAGCTGCGATGTGTCAAACTCATATGGCGCTGGGAGCATGTCAAAGAACCTCTGCAGGAAGCACTTCCTGCCCTCCAGTTCTGCTTGCAGATCAGCACAGAAATCAGCAAACTGAGGCATCGATCTTAGCAGCTGATTGTAGAGTGTGGCGTTTAGACAAATGTACTCTCTCAATCCATGTGTCTGTCCACAGAGGTCCAGGAGGGTGGTGTTGATGAAATGATGCACAGCCCACTCCCTGTACTGACAAGTGTCAACATGGGAGAGGTTTTGTATTTTGGAGCAGTACGCTGCGGCCCAGCTGCCCTCTGGCAAGGATTGGTGCGAATCAGGGGACTCTTTCCCACATAAAGCTGAGATTAGGACAGAGTTGTTGGGCAGGAAGCAGTGTCTGAAAGCCTGGGCACTCAGCGACCTGGTGCCCAACTGTGCCAGACAGTTCTCGTCGAGTCCTGGACTTCCAATCGCCTCACCTGACAGCTGCACACACAGGTCGTCTATGCTTGTCTGGTTAAAAAATTGGTAGTCCTTTGTCAGTGCAGCCTGCAAATATATAAGTTAGAATAAGTTAAAATGAAGTAGAAGGAATTGTGAGTACAAAAAACAAGCAATGCACAACAATGTACATAGCATGTCCGCAGTCACAGATATTCACAGAAGTTCAGAAATCTAAAAGTTCACAGAAAACACTCTTGAAAACAGCGATCCATTACCTGATGTGCTCTCTGCAGCCAGAAAGAGGAGTTGGCACACACCGTGTTGTTGAATTCATGGGCAAAGAACTCACTGCAGACATGAAGCCAAAGGAAATCCTCCTCGGCTGCAGACAGGTACCAAGCAGCATCAGAGCACGTGGCATGCAGGTCGAGTCCCATCTGGGCCACCGCAGGATCGACTGAGCCGTTCTCCCCTTCAAACAGTTTACAGTAGAGGAACACAGTGAAGTTGGAGACACCTGTCAAGCCTGGGATGGACTCATTACACGCTGCCTCCAGGATTTCTATGGAGGTGGCGTACTCCATCTCTCTCTGCTGGGTGCTGCTGTCTCTCCCTGTTGGTGGCTGGTTGACCTGGGAGAGACGAGGTGAGGTGGAGAGCTCATGAAGCTGTTTTTGTTTAGAGATTGTTCGTGAAGAGGGGGCTGTTTTTGGAGACGAGCGGGCTGGTGTAAGTCGTGATCTTAGTTCATCTTCTTCAGTGGAGGGGCAGGACAGGAAGGGGAGTGAGCTTGGGAGACCCTGGGACTCAATGCCTAAAGCCTGAGTGTTCCACGTCACATTATGTCTTATCCCCCTACACATGCATGGACACAACAATGGTAGAAATGTGAATCTGTTTTTGCTAACAATTTATTGTCAAATACATTGATTGCTGTGATATAGTCATATTCCTAAAATATCTTACCATAAGATCAGTTGCCTCAGGTCACCTTCGAAAAGACAAACGAAACGCAAATATTAACATAAAATCAAAGTGAATGAGTGGTGGAAAAAGGAAGTGGAAGCTCCTGCAGTAAACGACTATGCCTGATGTAACAGTGCAGCTCAGCTAACAATGCCCAAGATATTATGTTACTGACATCACTGAGGGGATAAAGAGATTAGCTGGGCTAACAACAGATGCTTTCACCGCCCAGGAAGATTATAAAGATTTTAAAGCAGTGTCCGTCGCTGTCACTGTCTCTCCTGTATCTTTCAGGTGAAACCAGGGCCAAACTTGTGAGGCTCTTAACAAGGGTATTTTCTTAGTGAGTAACACTAAATATAATCTAAACAATGCATGATTTACTTTGTTTGAAGTGACATGTTATTTAATTAAAAGCACATTTGTAGTATCATTGCTTTTCATTGCAAATAGTGCATTCACATACAGTAGCATCTGTCATGTGAACTACAATTGGAGGGTGCTCTGTCTTAATTATCTAATGATTCTACTATCAGATTGTGTGTATGAATGTATGTAAACACTGAATGACGCCTGTTGTTCAGTGGGATGAGCCAAGTTTTTAACAAAGCCTTTTGTCTAATGTTAACGAGTTAACATATGTTGTACATACTCACCAACTGAACACCGGCCCTGAGCGTTGGGCTGTGGCACGTCCACCAGGCTGCTGACATCATCAAGCAGCGCCATTGTAACTCGTGACACTTTTTTCCTCAGGTTGCCGTAGACAGAGCTACCCACCCTGTGCAAGAGGCCACTTCTTAGCCCATCCAAACTCTGCACCAGAGCTAGATTTTTCTGCGCCAAGTGGCCACCTCGCTCTCCTCCACCTGACCGTGATAACACCTGCAGCAGTAAACTTTGCATGGATTCTGGATCATCCTCTGTGGCCATCGTGTCTTCCAGAGATGCATTTCCAGACAACCCATCCTGCCTCATGGCCTCAGGAGGCAAGCTGAAGGGTTTTAAACGTCCAAACGCACTTGAGCCCCTACTGTGTTCAGCACCTTCCCCTGCCGGGTGTAAACTGACCACAGGCTTCCAGTTGCGTGTCTCTAGGAAACGCAGCAGCTGCTGAAGCCAGCTTACACTGAAGGCACAGTCGCTACGACCCTTTAGAGCACAGATGAAGCCCTGCAGGCCTGCGCTGGCCTGGCCATAGGTCCCACTGACCAGAGCCTGAAGCGCAGCTTCCAGCACAGCGCTCACTGTCCTCCAGTTCTGAGATAAGTAAGTCAAGAGGGGCCTTTGGGGCTGACGCTCTGATAGAGTGATCAGACTCTGCAGCAGCCCCAGCAGCCAGTCCCAGTGAGGGCTGCCCCTCAGGGACAAAAACCAGTCCTGCAGTCTGACGCTGGGTCGGGGTGGCACACGGCCGTTCCACTGGTTCAGCGCAGCGCTCCCTTCAGACTGGAGAAAGAAATGCAGCACCTTCTCCCACAGCTGCTCCTCATCTGACTGCGCCGGAGCCTCCTCCAGCTCAGCACCCATCTCTTGGAGGTACAGAGAGATGTTGTAGAGGAAGCCAGAGAGACGGTGCCTGTCGATTGGCTTGTTTAATGAAGGCAGGTTCTTGCTGGGAAGTAGGCCAAGTGTTTTGAGGCTCCCCATGATATTCCTCACCCAAGGGTGCACAGACTGGTCCTTGTTTGTTTCCGGAGGAGCTTTCTGAGGATTCCAACCACCTCCTGAACTCCATTTTGACATGATCTCCTTAAGAATGGTAACTCTCTGGTCCTCTTTCCCACCTCCTGAAAGAGTCCCATTAGAGACAGCTTGAGCCAGCATCATGTAATAAACACAGGTAATAATAAACATGCAGATATTGTATGTAGCAACATGTTTCGGTGGTGCACTCACCTGTCTTCTCAGGGGATCCTTGTCCCAGCAAAACGGCACAAACTACGATGCTTGTGAATCTAAGAGTGGCCATCCCTGGCCCTTTCTCTGCCATCTTCATCTCATGCCAGCATGCACAGTGACACGGTGGTGTCACATCTTTCTCTTCAGGCTGTCTTTCCTATTGATTTCACAACACACTGCGTTTAATCATGGTTCATTCATTTCCAGCGATAGGATGGATTGAAGGAGTAAAGTATCTCAGCGGAGAGGGGAGATTAAACCTTAATGACTGGCTACCACATCACTTTACCACTTTCACTGCATGGTTACTAAAACAAGTGTCAGTAATGTTCTTAACTCATAAAAACTATAAGACTATGAAGTGTCAAACGTAGGTCCATCTGTGATGCTGTTACCAAAGAAGTTATAAATGAGAGGTAAGATATTCAAACACACAGCTCTGACATCACAGTTTAACAAATATAGGAAATGATATGCCTGTGCCTGTTTGAAGTATATTTTTTTGTAAATTTCTTCTAATGTCAATCACTCACAATAATGAACATTTGAGAAATGATATGACTCACCAACGGTTACAATCCATTAATTTCCTTAAGTATCCTTTCAAGCATCTCTAACTCAGCGGTGTCAACACACTCGGAGCTGACCTCTTTCTGAGTGCCACTCTCTGTTTCACCATCACTCCGACTTTCTCCGCCTTTCACTCTCTCCTCCTGCACCCCTCCCACCTGCGTCCTCCTCTATCTCTCTCTGTTCTTTCAGCTGTTTGGGGCACTTGCTCTTTTTTTTTTGTCTCTGAGGTTTAGGCTTGATGCTTGGCTTCATATTTCATGAGTTATCTGGTTTTCTAAGACAATGAGCAGAGGAAAAGGAGAGAGCAGTGTGGTTAGACTTGTGTCGGCATGATCTCCTAACACAGGACCTGTCTCTCAGTCATTTAGATCACTGCTTGTATTTGGATGTACAATATATTGTTTTATGTACTCCCAGTTCAGTATTTTTGGAGCATCGTGAGGCTACAGGAAGGTCACAGCACTCAGCTAGGTGCTCAAACAAGGTGAAAATCTGGATCATGTTAATCACACCCAGGATATCTATCCCATTCTCTAACTGTCTGATGTCTCCCGCTGACTGATTCCCTATTGAGCTGTCTCTCTGCTGGGACTCATCTTGTGACTCTGGGTTTGTTGGGGGTGTAGTCTTACCGACGGGGCCAAGCCAGCAGGACTGTGCGGGCTGTCACTGTTTAGACACATTTATCCCTCGGTCAGGCGGACTTACAATTGAGCCCTGTGCAAGGGCACAGCAGCAGGCTCCCCAGAGTCAGACCACTGTCTGCAGGCCCTGAAACCCAAGAGGGCTTAGTGAAAGGACCACCCCCTCCCTCCACTTGCTTTAGCTGTATGATACTGTGGCCTGCACGGGGACAATAACTTCCTCCTGTATTATTGATACTGCAGGGAACAGCGATCACTCAGTGCAGCAGGGCTCGATTCACCACAGGAATATTCAATGAGAAACTGGATCCACCCCATACGTTCCTCCTCTCTGCTGGAAACTCGGCCGAAATCAGCTGGTGAAACTAGCTGTTGAGATTGGAATACTTGGTTAGAGTCCAACTTTTAGAGCTTGTCCCCGTCGTCCAATGGAAATATATATTTCACTTGCTGTTTTAACCACGAAGGATTTCTTTAAATTGCAGCCAATGGATATAAATATTTGGGGATATCAAAGAGGTTTTTCATCATTTTAATCCAGAAAATAACACAACACTCCTCCTCGTTACAACAAGTCACACTAAGCATGTTATGCAAGTAATAATAAGCAAACAAAAACAAAGATAGATATATCAATAAACACACACATACACAAAAATAACTCAAACACAGCACACGGGCAGCAACTGGATTCGTTTACCCATGAAATCTATTAAGTAACCCCAAACTTTATAAAATGAATTCTTTTTGTTTGTTTAAATTATACATAGCTTTTCCATATGGCAAATTGCATTAACACTATTTTTGTCTTTTGAGGTTGAGAATGACCTCTACTGTAGTTTTCTTGTTTTCAAATCACCTACATGTGAATATCAAAATGATCATTGCTGTAATTATGATTTTATCATAATGAATTATCATTTACAGAAACAATAATAGCCTCGTTTTAAGAGCACCATGTGGCCCAGTTAGCTGCAAAAAAAACCCCAAAACACTGCAAAGCTTGGCATCAGTGGCTTATAATGAATAAAGCAGCAATAACACTTTTAATTTCTCATTTTTCATTTCTTTATTCAAGAACATTGACGAGGACCATACATATTTAAACAGAAAGCTGTATTGTGGAAGCATAAATAAACGAAAAAGGCCTAATTATTTAATCACACGCACAAACAAACACCCTATACTCTGTAATGACTTTACAGAGTATATAATAGGGCACCAATACCTCGAAGTTATGAAGTGATTTAGAATTTAAAATGTAAAGCTGTTGCTGATACTGAGGGGAGAGGCTTTATTACAAACTTTAGGAGTTAAAAAAAGAGGCAACTTGGTCCCTGTATAGGATTAATGGTCAGGCCTCCATGGACCCAGGGGTCTTGGTGGTCAGGGGGCCCTTAGGACAGTACCTCTCAAATGAAGCTTTGGGATAGGTTTACAGAGTGTTGTGTTAGTGAACATCAACATTTGTATCAAAGGGAAACATGAGGAGCATGTCAGATTATTATGAGAAAAGATGCAAAGAAAGTGAGATTTGCTGTAAATGGTTCAGTCTTTCATTTCTTTGGATTCGTTGCTTTTTATTTTGGGGCAAACCCAAGATCCAAGTCTTGTTCCAGACTTTTCCCAGTGAGACTGCTCTCAAAGGGCTTTACACAAAGCTCCTCCACGGGGACACCAAGAGCCCTTTGCTTTGCTTCATAAGTCAGAAGCAAATCCTTACGGGCCTGCCGGATACACAGGTGTGAATATCACTACGAAAATAGACTTAACATCACCATTGGTTAAACAAATGCATGACAGCACTCTCAGAAATTAAATGAACTACTAACCTTAGAAATCTGAGCTTTTTTATAATGCAAGTTCTTGATGGAATTATTACTGGAGTCGAGATTTTCCTAGAAGCAGAAACAGGTTTCTTTTATGTCAGTGATCAGTGATTACGAGTACAAGGGCGTGAATGACTAAAAACAAACAAACAGTACCTCAATTTTGTTTGTGATCCCACCAAGCGCAGTTTGGTCCATGTTGGACGCAGAAAGCACTGAGCTGAGCTGAGCCTGCGTCTTCTCCAGGCTGTCTGTCAGGGCTTTCAGCTTCCTCTCCAGCAGCGTGCCCTTCAAACCTGCCTTATGCTGCACCTTCTGAATATTCTGAGTGAAGGTCATGTACAGCTCATCCCTTTCCAGCTGAAGCTGTGTGACATGTACACAGGAGCACACACACACAAAATAGATGCAAAAACATTCACATGAATACCCACGAGTACACAAAGCATTTGGCTCTCATGAATCAAGCTAACATTTGAGCAACATGACACTGCACAACTCATTGTTAGCTTTTACCTTGCTGAATTTCTGTTCCAGTACCTCATAATCCCATTTCAGATCATTTAGTTCCTTTTGTTTGACCTTTTCAATGGTATCCTGTCAAAAACAGTGTCACAAATTTACCTTGTGCCTTTGTACAGTATGCTACATGTCAGTCACTAAGACGCCTGCTACGGCAAGGCACCATTTCAGGGAATAGTAGCAACAATAAACTCAGATTTAAAAAGTTCACAAACATCAAAACCAACGTAACCTTTGTTGACTTGTAGTTTTTCGTTTTTTTCTGATTTTCAACATTTTCCTCCTCAACTTTCGAGAGAAGCTCAGCAAGATGTTTGTTATCCTGCAAAACAGGGAGCAGGTCCTTTTCCTTCTCCTTCTGTTTCATCTTCATTTCTTTAATCTGTGTCTAAGAAATAAAATACCATGTGAAAAAAACAATTTGTCAAAAGACAGAAAAGTAATATTTTGGGTCATATATCAAGGAAAAATAAACATTATTGGGTTGCAACTTTTCTGTTTTTTATATTATTTTGAATCAGATATCAAATTATCAATCAAAACAAGCAATTTACCATTTTATAGACTAAACAATTTATCAATGAATTGTAAAAATAAGACTCGTCAATAATCAAAACAATGATGAGTTGCAAACAAAAAATCTGAAAACATTTCTTTGGTGTCAGTCGACAATGTGTGCAGTTATACCTTGAGGGACTCATTCATATCCAAATCCTGCTGTGTGCAGAATGCATTAGCATTACTCAAAACTTTGTTGTGGTCTTCTATGAGGGTGGCGATGTGGCTGCTCCAATTGGACTCTCTCTCACTGATCTCATTTTTCCTTATGTTGTCCAGCTCTTGTGGCAGCAACTTCATCTTTTTCTTGTACTTGGCTTGAATTTCTACTCAAATAGCGACACAAATGTACAGCTCCCACTTAGTTTTTGACAGCAGAGGGTGTTGAATTCAACTCAAAATTAGATTATTTACCTGTGAGTTGCTTCTCCCAGCTGTTCCTTGTTTTAGTCATCTCTTCATCATGTGTCTGTTGAGATGACAACCAAACTGGTGTTTGTAGCATCAATGCTTGTTGAAATATATCAGGTATCAGGAGAAACATTAAATCAACAGAGTGTAGAAATAAAATAGACTGTATACTACAAACCAGTTCAAGCTCCTTGACAAGGTTTTCATTGGCGAGCTCCTGCTTGTCTGCAACAGTGGCCCTCATTTCCTTATGAAGCTTGGCCTCTATTTGTTCTTGCTCTTTCTGCATTACCTCAGCGGTGACTAAAACATCTGCTTTCAACTCAGAGATCGTGTTCTGGTGTTCACACAGAAGGTGCTTCATCTTCTGCTTATACACCTGGTGGAGAAAAACATATATATGCAATATAAAATCAATTCAGCCATTAAATCTGTCCATGGATAATCTTTGCTTGTTGGTTATCAATACACAGTAAAATGTGCCAAAACGTTGGGTGAGCATTCCTATGGAGGCCCGGTATTCATGTTAAATTGTGTTTTGACCTATCACTAGATCCTGCATTGGGTATCAGGTCATTTGCCGTCATAATACTACTGCACCCTCTGACAGGCGACACCATTTTCTAGCCCAATGTATATCTACATTGTATCTTCTAAACTACAGTGGCTGGCCCAATTTGTTTGAATGGCAACTTTGTGTGAATACCATGGCCCACTCAATTGTAAACTACCTTTACTGTATATCTGGTTCCACTAAACTTCTCAATAGCCACTAGTTTGTTGGTATGAGAAACTTTTCATGAGTCCCGTGACCTGTCTTTTCAGAGAAAAGAACATCAATATGAGGTTGTGTGTGAGTGTAAGAGTGCAGGCAAGTCTACAGGGTCATCAGGTGGGCACCCTCGCAATAACTGTTGAGTTTGGGAGAGGGCACCCACACAACCTTATTACATTTGCTCCACTTCTTTTATCTGATGGAAACTGTTAGTGGTTACTTTGCATTTCATATTTAACCTGAGAAAAGTTCATAAAGGTATCAGGTATTTCTCCAAAATGCCAACTTTTAATGAAAATAACTAAAAACAGCCTACTTTTACATGTGACATCATCTGTAGAGCTTTCACAAGGAAACAAATAGAGCTTAGAGATTTCTTCTCAATTTGTAGAGAAGCCTCTGATCCTTGAACTGATATGAAAACAGAAAAATGCCCAAAATTGTTTATCATTTTATTATCTCTGATTTTTGGGATATTCATTATTTCAGTGTTCCATTACATCTGTGGCAAAAGTGGCAAAACTTACAACATAATCATGACTCACACTGTTCTGTAACCTGTGATTAACAACATAAAATAACAGTATCTGCCAATAAGAACAGCAGAATTTATTACTGGCTTCTATTATTTACACTTTAAAGTGGCTGATATGTAGTGATATGATTGATGACAAATTGAGTGCTAGTATCCGGTAAATGTGATGTACAGGACAACCTGTACACACCACTAAAGACATGACTGAGGATTGTTGGATACTGAGGATAGCAAAGGATACACTGGTTGTGTACTCCAAATTCAGTCAAAAAAGGTTGCATCTATTCACTGCATTTGAATGGGACAGCCTTGTTACCTGTTCTGAGATATTCTGATTAAAAATACAGACTTGGTAACATCTAGTTTGTGAATTTGGGTGCAGTTTGACTGTGTAGCTAACGTATATCTGTGTATATACCTTACCTTGATCTCTACTTGGTGGCGCCCCTCATCCTCCTCTACGTCCTTATCTAAGCTTTTCCGTTGAGCCTTGACCTCCTCTAGTTGTCTGTCTGTGATCTCCCAAAAGGTGTGGATCTTGTCCCTCTCCAGCTGAAAGTAGTTTCTCTCCTCCCTCTCTCTATCCAGCTCCTCTCGAAGGCGCACAATGTGCTCCTCCAGCTGAAATACAGAAATATATTTTAGTGTGGGCATATCTGGGCCAGACACTGTACATGTCAAGTAGCTTTTAATTACTGTGACAACCAAGTACTGTAGCTTATTGCCTCATTTGTCAAATTCAATTTACTGTTCACAAGGGGCACTACTCAACCTGTAACAACATAAATATAATGTCTTCTGTGGCTCTGAAGGAAAGTCTGAGAAAAGCTCACTTTTCTTTCCTCCTGCAAAGAAAACAACCAAGCATCCCTCCAGACTTTCAAACACACATCACACTTCAGCTCTGACCTGCTCCTTGGACATCTCTTCCTTGGTAAGACCATCTATTAGTGTAGGCGTCCTTGCCTTGGCAGGCTTTTTACTTGAGCCTTTGCTTTTGGGTGGCTAGACAAAAGTCAACATAATAGAAAACAAAGTTCAAACTGCTTCCTACAAGCAACCTAGCGTATTTATTTAACAGTGTTATTGTGGCCCCAGTCTGTGCCTCTCATGAATGTAATGACAACACAAGAGAAGCACAAACTGGGGCGACGAGAAGCCAAATATGAAATTCACACACCAACCAAGCGTTAGCTGCTAGGCAGCTAACAGCTAATGTTAGCTATTTACGTAGCTAGTTAGCTCACTACGAACCCGCATGATTGTGATTAAATACACATTAAATAATTAAATAACGCTTTGCTCACCATGGTGTGTATATATAGCGCTAATAACACAGAGACAGGCAATGTTTCGTTCGTTTTGAGGAGCTAACTTAGCACTGAAACTCCAGAGTCTACTTCTATCGCAAGCCTGCGGTCTCAAACATGCGTTGCCATAGCAACATGAGCACGCGGATATTACCTGACCAGATACCTCCAGGAGGGGGCGAGCTGTACCAGCAGTGACCCGCCAATGAAGCACCACAAGGAGGGTATTTCAACAAGAGTCAGTAGGGGAAAGAAACTAATTGCATTTACTCAAGTACTGCACTTAAGTACAATTTGTGAGTATTTTTATTTCATGGTATTTTATACTTCCCCACCACTACAGTTCAGGTGGAAATATTGCACTATTTACAACACTATGTATATATTTGACAGCTATAGTAACAAGTTACTTTTCAGATTAAGATTTTACATCCAAAACTGCAACACTTTAAGGCTCCCTATTTAGCATTTATTAGCAGTGTATAAACATTTAGTACATGGTTTACCACATACTATAATGGAGTTGTAAGCTGATGTCATGTTTATTAATGTTTGTCACACACAGTCCATGGGAGTCTTCCTGATCTCATCATTCTGATTTCCATCATCTTGGACTGCAGCAAACCCAACACTGCAAAATTCACATGTAAAAAATGATGTATAAATATCATTTCACACTATTGAACTTATTTAGGTACCTCATGCCCTCACTCTGATGCTGTGCAGACGTGACAGTCTCAGTATATTTATAGCCACTATCTAGAATAAATGTGCTGGGGTTTTTTAGCCATGCTAGCAGCTTTAGGGAAGGCAATGTAAGGCAATGGTCTGCCACTTTGGTCCAGACTGAAATATCTCAGCGAATACAAAATGGATTGAATATTTTTACTGACATTTATGGTCCCAAGAAGATGAATCATCCTAATGACTTTGGTGATCCCCTGACTTTTCCTTTAGCGCTACCATCAGACCATAATTTCAGTGTCTCCAATACTTTGTTTTTTTGACATGCAAAACAAATGACATTCCTATCAGCCTCTGCTGTACTTTGTGCTAATCAGCAAATGTTAGCATGCTACTACAATGCATGCTATACTAACATGGTGAATACAGTAAACATTACACCTGCTTAACGTCAGCATGTTAACACTGTCATTGTGAACATGTTGGCATTTAGCGCATGATACCACAGTGCCTGTAAGTACCAAGGGTGTATTAAGAGAAAGTACAGCCTCACAGAGCTGCTAGCATGGTCTTGGTCATTTTGCTTCTCAGTATATGAATGAGATGGACACAATATTCAAAATCATTCATTTATTAAGTGTTATAATCAAATAACTATTTAAAAACAGACAGTTACAGTTATGTACATTTCCGGAGTAAGAAAAATATTATAATATTATTATAATATTTGAAGTCTTAACACAGGAGTTCATGGTCAAACATTGAGCACCGGGATGTCGAAGAGGTCACAGAGGCCTTCACTCTCATCCAGATTATAGACGTATTCATGTTCAGATGGGGGCGGAGATAGACGGAGGAGCGGAGAAAAAACTGAGGAGCAGAGGTAAACGTGATTTATGCAAATATACTACAAATACCAATATATATATATATATATACACACACACACACACATATATATATATATGAAGTACACTTACCTTCAGAGGCCATAAGCTTTGTGATCATATCTGCATTCATTATTTCTACAGAATGAGAGAAGACATACTTAATCATACATTCGTATACAGTCAAGTAAACTGAGAATATAATAAGAATTGAATGAATGAATGTAAATAATTCAGAGGCACTACCTTTGGTTGGGTGTAGTAGGTCCCCCAGTTCTTTTGATAAATCTTGCACTGGGAAAAAAATTTAATCAAAAATCAGTGTAAAAGCCGTGAACTGAAAGAAACAAGCATTAAGCATGAACACTTTATTGTGTGACCTTTAAAAAAATAACTAAAGACATAGAAATACACCACAGAAGCAGCAACCACTGAGATATATAACTGATAAACTGTTTTCATCAGTCATTGAAGGGAGAGCTTGACGTCTGTGTTATCTCATCCTCAGTTCAGATAAGGAGCACTAGAGATGCTAAAACATTATTTTACCAGCAGTAATGTTGGTAATGTATTAACCTGATCAGTGTTATAAATAAATGCCGTTTTTAACTTAACATTATGGAGTGTTAGGTTTCTCTTTTAGGGGCATATCAACAAAAACACACACAACAGAAATTGTACAAACTAAAACACTCACATTCAGATGCATCAGTTCTGTTAGGCTCAGCTTTTACAAACGGCGATGACTGTAGAAGCCGCATGTACTCCATGGCCGTCCGTCTAGATCTGGTGCTATTGGCTGAAGCCTGACATGGTGCGATACTGCTTTCTGTCTCATCTGAAGTGCACATGGCTGATTTGGCGTTCCGTAAAATTTCTTCAGACGGTGGGACTGGCAGTACAACAGGATCAGAGCCGACAGAGTGCTTGTTAAGAAGTACAACATCTATCGGTCCATTGATGCTTTTCAGATGGATCTGGTACTTTGCTGGGCTGCTCTGGACCTGAAAGAAAGATGTACGCACACACTGAATCATCCTATCTGAATTAAAGAAAGCAAAAAAAGAAGAAACTACAGTGCGTTCCAATGATGCAGAACTTACAGCTTTGGGAATAGGAACATCAAGCTGTGTGCCAAATGGCGCTCGTACTGCCAAGAGAGTATGGCCTTGAGAAAGAAAAGAGTGAAAATCCTTAGTCGAAAAAAGTTTTAAAAAAGTTAGTTGTTCTTTTTGCCTCTACTCTGAACAAACAGCAATAATGTCAGCTGTTGTGGTGATGCAAGAGCCATGAGCACAGCTGTGTTGACGATAATCAAACTAGGAAAATACACCAAATCGCCCAAACATCAGCTGATTCTGAGCTGCAACCTATTTTGATATTTCTACAGCTCGTCTCTTCAGAGCTTAAAATTCTCCTGTAACACATTTCTCTGGTATCAATCTAGTAAGGGAAATCAATGATACATGAATCACTGCAACTCAACAGCAGCAGAGATGAGGGAGGAAGAAATGAGCTGAGGACATATTCATCAAAAAGCAGGGATCTGTATTTCACTCTTCCTCTACTTTGATTTTCAACTGTATCAAAATTATGCTGAGACAAACATGTACACAAGAGTAACAGTTAAAAGAGCAAGAGTGATTAGACATTACCACTGAAGCAGTTGCAGATATCTTCATGATTCACATAGGTCAGAGTTGATTTGAGTTAAGGATCAATCTGAAATATTATGTTAGTTTGCTCAAAATGCTGTCCAACATCTCATTTTCATTTTAAATTTTACTATTAAAAGCAGGAAAAGTGATACATTTCAAACAAATACATACATTTCAGCACTCTTTGCTATGTTTTTGTAAAAAGGATATTTGCTGCAGTCTTCTGTTGTGTTCCTGATGCTCTGTTCAACCCAGAATCTCTGCTGGTCCAACATATATTCCTTCTGCTCCAAGTCCTCCAGCTCAGACTTTAACTCTATCATTCTGTTGTGTAACTCGTGTGCATTTTCTCCTGGCAGTGTACCCCTTATTTAGAAAAGGCATATGTATCATATCGTAAAAATATTTTGCACCACACTCTTGGCATATATGCATATCCAAATGCATGCACACAAGGCAGGGTTAAAAACTTACTTCCACTTTACAATGCTCTTGGACATTTTCACAATCAGACCAACTCCCTCCAGCACATTCGTGATGTCGTAGATTCGCCTTTTCTGCCCGACAGCCAAGAGCCTGACAGCCTGAAAGAACAGGTATCCACAGCCTCCTTAGCCTCACCTATAATCTATGTTAGCTTTTGTTCCAGAGCAGGTTAAATGCACTTATTGACAGTTGCTTCAGACAACAGCTTCTGCTAAATTAATGAAATATAATGAAATGTTTGAGGTTTTTATTGAAATGTAATGTGAAATAAAGTTCCTTCGTTCCTGAAAGTCAACAGTGGGGTCAAAGTCTTTTTTTCACTTTGGTTAGATTGAACAGAAACACTGGGGTATGAACAGTCACACATTTCTGACAAAGCATCTCAAAATAACATAATAAAAATGATAGTTTCTCAGTGCGCACTGACAAACAGGAAATGATATGTAGTGTTCTGTAGGTATGACCAACTGGATGTAGTATATTTTGTTTTATGGTGACTGTAATACATTTTCTATGTGGGCGTGTGTAGTCCTGGGCCAGGACAGTTACACTGCATTAAGAAATCTAAAAGTGGGATTTTACTCATTGCCCAAATATGATAAAGCTCTCCAGTGTTGGGATCAGTGCTTGTTGTACTGTGTGATTGACTGGTCTCAGCTCACTTACGTCTTTGAGGTCCAGCACACCGCCTTCAGCTTCTTGTAACAAACCGACAAACCGCGTGGCGAGCACATTAAGGCTCCTCAGACTCCTCTGGTATTTGGGGTTCTTGTCTGACATGACGGTCTCTCCGTCTAGACTATCTTCAGGATCCATTCTGCTGGACGTGAGAGGAAAACAAATGAACCCGGGATCCTCCTTGCGCTGTGCTGTTTGAATCAGCTGCAAAGAGTCCGCTTCAAACAACCGGAAAGATTTTACTTTGAAAAAAATAGATATTGTCAGGGTTTCCTGTAGGAGCGCTCTTTTGTAGATTTATGTGGGTTTGAATGTATATTGTGACAAGAACAGTTTTGGGAAGAAAACATTGTAATGTACTTTTCGTTTGTATTTTCATCAGGGGTCGTTTCTCTCCATGGCCATAGGGGGCAGATTTATTATGAAATGTTTGTACCGGAAACACTAACATTTTGTGTAGCATTTAACTTTTACATAGCTTGTGTTAATACAAGAGTTTAATTTACTGTTTAACGTTCGGTCGTTCGATAGAGCGATAATACATGTATACAAACAGACTGTCTACATGACCTCAACAGCGAGGGTGAAAATGACGAGAATTAATTGTTTTTACCTGGATCGTTGTCGGGACCAGCGGTAACGTTAACAATACACAGAGTTGCTACCGAGGACACCGAGCTAACGATAGCAGTCCGGACGACGACAACCGATTGTATTTTATCTTGAGATACACGTTTCGGTGGACATGTGCATTCATCCACAGTTTAAATTAAATCTAAAGGGAATGTTTACGACAATGTCCCAACTTTACTGATCGTCCATCCCCCCATTATAATGGAGTTAGGCGCGTACATACCTGCCTTCACAATAAAAGTCCAAATGTTCGACCGACCACAATAAAATCCTCTCACCCAAAATTGTACAATTTGTACAAAGTGACCTGGAACAGATATTTACTCAATTCTTTATTTCATCTATGTTAAACCTTTAATAACATTCAAAGGTCCATTTGCTATTATTGTTATTTTAAGAGAATGCCCAGGTTAAACTAATGGCTAATCCAAGTTTCAACTTCCACAGGAATTTGACAAAAAGATAAAGTCTGTGTTTATTAAGATTGTTTAAAAAAACATCTATTTCTTTTATATATTTTAATTATTTTTAGGAAATAATGGATACTTAATTTATTTGTTGGCCCAGAATTAGTCACATTTAGACAGCCTGTAAATTATCCACCAAGTGTTAGTTGTATTGCCATAGTTGATATTGTACTTGATGTTGAAATTACCTAATTCCCTGATAAATGTGCAACTAATTAAATTACCAAAAGCATGTAGTGAACCAGGGTTGTTTGGGGCCCTATGGCTGGCGGTCTGGCCCCAGGGGCAGTTGCCTATGATGCTCAGTTCGTAATCAGGGAGCCCGCTGTTAAACTCCTTAACAAATTTAAATCTGAAGAACAAAAATGTTTGTGCTGAGCTGCTTTTTTAACTGGTATCAGTGATTGTATTTATTTCTCTGTTTTTCTTTTAAAGTAGTTTCTTTTCATTTGTTTCAATGTTTTTTTCCCCTGTATTTCCTGTTAAATGTGAATTTTGAATTGCCTTTGTCTGTGCTATGCTGTACAAATAGACTTGCCTCGCCTTGATTTTAACAGTCATCTGCAGATCAAACATATCAAAGTATATATTAATAATAGTAGTGGTTTTCACAAAATGTCATCTTTTAATTTTGTCACTTTCTTCATCTCTGTGAGATTTGTTATACAGGACTTCCGTGTAAAGTCAGGCGCTGGTCACGTGACCTACCGTGGCAGTCATATGACGTTCTGGTTCGACTTGTTCACGCGGAGCTGCCCGTTGAGGACGTTGAAGGAAGTTACAGCGACAAAGAAGCCTCGTCTTTCTCTCAAACTGATGAAAGGCGTTGTGTAGTGTGCTTTCTGTAGTAGTAGTAGTAGTGAGTTTGGTTCCGCGATGTTCGCCGGTGGTTTGTTGGTGTGTTTGCTGGCCGTGTTTCAGCTCGGCTCCCGGGCTCAGTACGCTCCCGATGAGGTGACCCACCTGCCAGGTATGATGTTCAAACCGAACTATCGGCAGTGGTCGGGATACCTCCAGGCACGGCCGGGAAAGTTTCTCCATTATTGGTAAGGAACAGTAACCCGACTGGCATTCTGCAGTACGCCTCGGTAACCCTTATATCTAACCCCAAGTCTCGCCTTGCTCCACCTCAGTATGGCGTCAGTTTCGCGTGAAGTAAATTGTTGTTCGTTTGCAGGATGCGGACAATGACGGCCAAACAACGTGGGCGGCTTTTTGACTCTCACATTGGGATTCTTTTTGTCAGCAAATTGATTAAAAGGAGTCCCGTAGCAAAGTATTTCTTTTATTTTAAAAGTTTAATTTCTAACAAAAGATTACTGCTAATGGAAAGAATATGGTTACAACTGCCAGATGTGCTCATCTTTGAGTGCTATCTTTGGAGTCATTTTGAGGCGATTCTAAGGCTATACTCGTTTTCTCCATTTGAGGTTTGAATGTGGTGTGCAGCAGGTGTGACCTTTTTCACTATGTCATGCAGTATTAAACTCTGGTCCTGATCCCCTGCAGGTTTGTGACTTCTCAGAGGGACCCAGTCAAAGACCCCCTGGTACTGTGGCTGAATGGAGGCCCAGGCTGCAGCTCCCTGGATGGATTCCTGTCAGAGAATGGACCATTTCATGTGAGCATGCTAACTTTCTGAATAACTAGACCTGTGCACTTAATAAAAGTGACTCAGAATATCTATTGTTGAGTTTCCTTTTCAGGTAAACAATAACGGGGCAACACTGTATGAGAACACATTCAGCTGGAACAAGATTGCCAATTTGCTGTATGTGGAATCTCCCGCAGGAGTGGGATATTCCTACTCTGATGACCAAAAGTATGCCACTGACGATGACCAGGTGAGTTCAGTGACAGACCGACTCCTTTTTGGAAAAATAAAGAAAAGCTTAGAAACAGCATTTCCATTTCACATGTTCTTCTCTTAGGTCGCTGAAGATAATTACAAAGCCCTGCAGAGTTTCTTTGCCAAGTTCCCAAATTTCACTAAAAATGAGTTCTTCATCTTTGGGGAAAGTTATGGTGGAATTTATGCACCAACCCTCAGCCTGCGTGTGGCTACTGGAGCTGCCAAAATCAACTTCAAGGTGAGATGCTTCAAGCAAAGTGAATCAAAGTTATCCTGAGCCTCAGATGTTTTGCTCATCAGCACCATCAACTGCGCAGCATTGGTACCACCGCCAGAATGCAGTTTAATGATTAAAGAGATGCTGTTTTGTGAAATTGTGTTTTCAGGGCTTCGCAGTGGGAAATGGACTCAGCAGCTTTGCTCTCAATGACCAATCTTTGATCTACTTTGGCTACTACCATGGCCTTTTTGGAGAAGAGTAAGTGGCACTTTGTTGTAGAGGAAGCTGGTTTGCTTTGTGGAGAGGAAATATGTTCAGAAAGCAATGCCATCAGGTGCTAGTGTGTTCCCCTGGTTCATTCAGCAATGATGCACATAACATGCATAACCAGTTTGACTCTTTTTGGGGGACAAACATGAGGTTTCACATATTTAAGCTCATGCCTTCTGTAAAAGACTTGTGGATGTAAAAGGAGAGATTTGCTGTAATCTGAAGATAAGATACAGTTTGTATATTAATCTGTCTGTTAGGAGGAACAGCAGAGTATTATAATGTTTACTTAAGTCCTTTTCTTTAATGAATGCCAGGCAACCAAAGGAAAACATCACAATTCATTTTTGTGATTGTAATTTTGCCAGTGAAATCACTGTTAGTGATGTATACTGTTCTGCATCAGTATACAGATATTGATAGTGTAGACAACAAGCCAAGAAGTTATAAATTACTGATATGTAGTGATTGTCATTTTAAAGCTATGTTCTATGTGCAGTTTGTGGCGTGATCTGAACATAAATTGCTGTGACAAGGGGAGGTGTAACTTCTATAACTCCAGTTCAGAGGCCTGCAAGACGCTGGTATGTGTGCACTTTTTCTTGAGAATTTGGCATTTCTGGTGCTACTGGATGACTCATTCAGATTTTACTTCATCCTTGCCTCCCTTCAGGTGAATGTGGCTTTTGGTATTGTGTATGATAGTGGCCTTAATGAATATGCCCTGTACTTGGACTGTGAGGGTGGCAGAAGATCCCACAGAGGCTACGAGAGGACCATGAGTCATCTGTTTAAGAACTACAGGAAAAACCTACTCACCCACAAGGTGAGTGTTTCAGTCTAGCGCTGCTCACCCATGCACCAAATTCTTCTTATTGTCTAGTGGCATTAATGACAAAAAATCTTTACTGAAGTTTTCAGATCGAGTGCCTTCCTCCATGTCTCTGGGCGAAGTCCCTCCCTGCATCAACAGCACAGCTCAGATGAACTGGCTGAACAGAGGCGATGTGAGGAAAGCTTTACACATTCCAGATACACTGCCGCCATGGGACATCTGCAGGTAGGTTACAGCAAAATAATGAGCGTGATTAGATGAATGTGATTGTCCTGTAGTTGGTCAAAACGTCACTAATAATAAAATGAAAGGGAGCTGTGATTCCAGTACAGACTGGGTACTCCTTGTATTGCAATATTCCAGCAAATCTCAGCATACCAACCAAAGACGCATCACATATGTCAAAGTGTATCTTCATTTATCAATCTATACACAGAATAAAGTGACCATCTCATCTCACAATGTCACAAGAAGAAGGTGTTAAGAGATATAAAACAGTTGCTAAATGACACAGAATTGCTCTTTTGCTCTGGCAAGCCACAGTTTGCCACATGAGCAGCTTACTCACAGTAAATCAATTATTTACTGATGAGATGTAGCAATTTTTATTAAACGACAAAATAGGTAGGTATGCAGATTACAATAGAATAAGATTCTACAGTTGGTAGTGGCTCTGTGAGGCTTTACTTGGGCACAGCAGTGCTTTGAGCTAAATGCTAACATCAGCATGCTAACCTGCTGATTTTAAGAAGGTATAATGTTCTCCTTAGTTTAGCTTGTTTGTCAGTAAGCACTAAATGCAGCTGAGGGTGATGAGAATGTCATTAGTTTAGCAAATATTTGGTCATAAACTAAAGTATTGCACAAATATTTTGACCTGCTGGTGGTGCTAGATGAGAAGTCAGAGCATCACCAAAGTCAGTAGGATCATCTGGGGACCATGAATATTTGAAATATCACAAACTATTGGATGGATTGCCATGACATTTGGTTCGTCTGGACCGACAGATAGACAAACATCATCATTCCTACAGCCATGATACTAGCATTCAGATTGTGTTACTGTTGGTTTGTAACAGTCATTAAGGGAGAAATGTATGCACATCCAACAGGTACTGGACCAAACGGGAGATTTTATGGTGTTACCGTGTGTGGATTCTAATTCTTTGCCTTGATAATGGCTGTTTTTAACACCTTTTTTTTTTTTTAATTTTATATGAAGTAGTAGTTTTAGACTATAGCACAAGCCAAATTGCTGTATGTAATTGTTTATTCACGTATAGCTGAGGCATTTTCTCTTGTCTGTGTACAGTTTGGTGCAGTAGGTCTGGCACACGACAATCATAATCAACTCTTTTCTTCATTATAGTGATGATGTTGGAGAGCAATACACCAACCTGTACCCAACAGTGAAGGAGGTGTATCTGAAGCTGCTCTCTCTGGACCTGCGGGCACTCGTCTACAACGGAGACACAGACATGGCCTGCAACTTCCTGGGTGACCAGTGGTTTGTGGAAGACCTCCGCCTCAACGTAGGAACTTTAAGTTTAGGAAAGATTATACATTTTTCCCCCCAAACAGATGCACTAAGTCGACTAATAAATGTTGTTCTCAGGCAACGACTAAGTATCAGACCTGGCTTCATGATGACCAGATCGCTGGTTTCTACCAACAGTTTGGAAACATCACTTTCCTGACAGTCAAGGTAACCACCAGCGTGTTGTTTAATGTCTGCCGTGGACGCATAGTCATCCTATTTTAGATGATGATGATGATGATGATGTTGCATTATTGTGAAATACTGCTGTCCTGTGTTTCAGGGTGCAGGTCACATGGTTCCTCAGTGGGCTCCAGGTCCAGCTTTCCACATGTTCCAGTCTTTCCTAACAAATGACTCCTACTGAGTCCTACTATGGAGACTGCTGTGTGTAATATACCTGCACTCATCACTTGTTAGATAGTACATTTTTCTCAGGGAGGATGATTTTGGAGGGAAAAGGACTGTTAGGGCACTTATCATTTGTATTGTTCATAGAGTACCTTCAGTGCAGTGAGTATTTGGAGAGGGACACGTTATTTGTTGTGTTGTCTTTGGTCTGCATCACATTGGATTTAAAATGAAACAATTCTAGTGCCAACTTCCAGTTCTGAGGATGTTTCAATCTATATTGAGCTAATAGGTTTTTTTAAAAGACCACAAATAATTGGACACATAAGCAAATGTGAATAAAATAATCATACTTTAATATTTGGATCCCAGCCAGCTTCCTGTCTTGCTCATTTTGGGGTTGTGTGCCTTCAGTCTGGTTTTCAGTAAGTGAAAAGCACTTGCTCAGTTCTGCTTAGCCTTAAAAGCTCCTTGGTCGCCTTGTTGAAGATTATTGTTCTGGAACTGGGGAACTACAAATAGACGTATAACAGGGTACAAGTCCTTTACTACTCACACCAAAGTAGAAGCAAAAACCCGGCTTAAAAAGTCAGCGCTTTGACCTTACTGTTTCATTTCATATCTAATGTGCTGCTTAAAAAGCCAAAAAGGAAATTGCCCTTGTCCAGATACCTTGACTGCACTTGACATGATAAATGAAGCTATTTTCTGTGGCACTGAAGTAAAGCTGAATCTTGGTGTTTTGCAGTTTTTCATTGACGTTTTCAGCAAAAGTTTAGTAAATGAAATGATACAAGATGATCGTTCTGAACTTGAATGACATTTCTCAAACTGTCTTTATCAACTTCACTTGCATTTGTCTCTTTATTAAATGTTTTGAACTGCCAGTGACACATGGATTGTCGGATTTATTCACATGCCTTGATTGTAGTTTATTTATTGGATTATCACAAGTAGTTCTGTTAAGTATTTCCATTAAAACTTGCCATTAAATTCATGCAAGTCAACTTTCTGATCAATGAATGCTTTGGGGGAGAAAGTATACAACCTTTTAGCCTGAAAACACAGTAGATCAGTGACAGAAATCATAAATGCACTAGACATTCACTCATGACCAGACAAAATGTAGTCTGCAGCACCATAAATTGACAAATGGTTCCACACCAAATCATGAAAACATGTATTCCAACAATGATTGCAAGACATTTTAATGAACAGTCTGACACTCTTAAGTTTTGTACTGGTCAGACAGCCTTAATGTTTTGACTGTAGCTTCTTTCCCTTCCTCTAAACGGTGTGGTAGAAGTATCAATGTAATTAGTCCAACAGCAACTAATACAACATAATTGCTTTTCCAGGGTAAAAAAAAAAAATCCCTTTTACCTCAACTGTCCCTTCATGTTCACAAATAACACCTTATATTGCTGAGTTTCATAAACAAAAACAAAAGGCTTGAGTCTCACTTGTTTGATTATGGATCATAATATGCTTAATGTACCCAAGATTATTAGCTGTGATACAGTTTAATTGAATAAATGTAAAACCAGGGATTCAATCCACTCAGTTTAGTCTTGATTACCATATTATTGAAAACCTTTGAACATCTTCCTCATTTTAAATATACTTCAGCTGCATTTACAGTTTAGTTGAAAGTAATTTCATGAAATTAGTTTTAATTTTCCATCCAATTTGATTTCAAAAATTGTGTTAACATCTTTAATTAGTGTTAAATAGATTCAGAGTCTTGAATATTGGGACATAAACAAAAACCTCACTCTTTGGTTTTAAGTAAAAAAAGAAATACATTATTATTTCTCATTCTGAGCTTGAAACAAAGTCTTCAGTGGTGTGAACTTATTCAAGTAGATAAAACCTCAAACTGAGTTTGATTAGTTGGCTTCTCCCCACTGACAAAGTGTTTTCTGCAAGTGATGTGCAAACTGAATTCTGCGTAGGTTACATCCACCTTTTGCATACATTCAAAGACAGTACCATTTCCAAACCCATCCTGTGAGGATTCAGCACTGTTTTTTTTCCATATCGTAAATGTGAAGGTGCTGCTCGTCTGGGACACACTGAAGGTCTGTTCACAGTGTTTAAGGAGGCGCACTGCTGTGGTTTTCAGTCTGACTGCCAGTTAACCGCTTTGCACAATGACCTTTTTACGGACCTGCAGGTTTACATGAACGTCGCTTTATACTTTCGCAAACTTGTCTTAACTAAGAAGCCATCATCATAGTAACTTTATAAAACATGTATGAAAATGTATGAAAATATATTAAGAAACCAACAAAACTAAAAAATAAATAACTGAAATGGCTTCCTAAATGTATTTAAAAGTGGAATATGATTAGTTTGCCTTGCCCAAGTAACTGAAAACCACAACTTTTTTTCCCCCAACTGATTTAGAGATACTGACCGGAAATTAACAAATCAACAAGACTTGAACTGCCCAGCTCTGCTGATAACACGTCACTCATTAATGATGCAAACCTCTCACCAAACTATGAGCAGCACCAACATAAAGTCTGGACTTGGATTAGACCTGGGAACCGAAGCATGTCATTTTCAATAAGAAACATTTACTTTGACATGCAAGTTAAAATACACAAATTGGTACAATTTCATTATTAAAATCAATTTGATTGTAAGACCCTTCTATAAAAAGTCCTTCAGCTCTTGTAAACAGGACAGGAATGTGTCGCCCATACAGGGTCCCGAGACGGGGGAAGTCATTCTGTGCCCCTGTGGATGGCTAAACCGTCCAAAACTGTTTTCACTGCAAGTTAAACCCATCATAAAAACATGAAACATGCAATTTAAACTTGACATAAAATAAAAAGTGTCTGAAGTCACTTGGCATTGTGGGATGTCTGACTACTACCCGACTGAGTAAAGAGCTGTGGAGCTTTAACTCAATATGAAGCAGGGATGTGACATGCCGTAGAGGTGTTGTTTTTCTAAATGAGTGTCATGAGATGCTTCTCCATCTTATCCAGTGGGTCAGTATAGCAGCACACAGGACTAAGCACCCGCTCAATAACGAGGACACCGCTGGCTCAGATGAAAACGTTCCTTTTAGCTGACGACATCTTGGTAGATGGAGTTGGTTGTGGTGAGGCCAAAGATGAAAGCTCCGATCGTAACCATGACAACACCAAAGACCACCAATCCATGCCAGCTGTGACAGAGAGACCAACGTTAGAGAAGATCTTTATCAAGGAAAGTTTTACTCAAATATGCATGACACGTTTTTTATATCGACACTGAATCAAATGTTTCTAATGTCAAATTGTCGCTCATAGTTCCAAAATCACAGAGAATAAACCCTGCAGATTTATGTGTTTACATTTCTTTTAGGGCTACAACTAACTTTAATTAATCAATCAATCAAAACCCAACAATATTCACATTGATATAAAACTTCAAAAGAATGCTATTTTACTCTGAGTCTGGTGAATGTCTCACCCTAATGGCAACTGTGTGATAATGCATCTTTAAGTCACGCTGTGAGGAAATTCATCTTCTGTGTTTGACCCCATCCTAACTACATGATAGCAAAGGGGCACAGCACCGAAGGAGAAACTCCACACACGGAGGCCCCTCGTAGGGTTAGATCCAAGGACCTTGTTGCTGTGCCTCGCACTATAATTTAATCCATTTTTAAAAATTCCAAAGAAACTGAAAGACATCTAAGCAGCATCTCACCTTGCAGATCGGCTGTCTGTCTCCGACAGCTTGGCTTGCACCAAACACAAACCTGTGAAGTTAAAGAGACGTCGAATAGACTTTACAGTGTGACATTAAAATTGCACTGAAATCTGAAACCTTGCGAACGATGAGGGAAGTGTTACCTGGGAAGACAAAGATAAAGCAGGCTGCCAATCCTCCGATCAGTGAGATCACCCGACCAATATCTGGGATGAAGAGGGCGAGGACAAGGGTGACGACAAACCACACCAGCGTCTGCAGGATCCTCCTCCTCTGTTCACGACGCACACACACCTCCACCTGCTCGCCTTGGAAACGCAGCCAAAGTCCTTCTATAACCGCCCTGGAAGGACACACGATGACACCAGAGTGCAGTGAGGAAACACTGAATTAACAGCATTGTAAAATAACGAAAGTTGTCTTTATTGCACACTGATCCCATGTCTTCTTTCTACTTTACACTCTGATACCAGGTACCGATCCAATACAATGGCTCTTTTTTCATTTTTTCATATCTCACTGTATGCAACCGATCTGGATCATTCTTGTATGTATAAGATAACATGAGGCTGTAACTACATATCACTGTACAATAGGTAGAAATCTTCATACCTTTTTTTTAGGTTTGTGCAATTTAAAAATCTTTTTACAATCTTGACAACAGTGACTGAGAAACAGTACGCTGAAAAACAGGGAGACCAGACGTGAGGAAATCACTGCATCTTACCTGCCACAGAAGTGTAAAATGGGGTAGGAGGTGATGACACAGATGACGATAAAAGCTCTTGCGATGGCCACAGCGATATCATCAGGAGGGTACGACATCAACACATCCTGACTGACATTGGAGCCAAATGTCAAGAAGCCACAGACACCTGATCAAACACAACAAGCATTTAAGTATTGACACCCAGCCCCGAGCTGTCTGACTTGCAAAAGGCGCTACATAATAGGTGTCTTCTGTTATCGAAGTAATTTCTACTGACATTTAAACACTCAAACATGTTGAAGATTAGGAACGACTTTATATGTAATCCATGTGACAAGACAACTAATAAAGTGCAAGTTTGTTGTATCAGATGGTTTATTATGACTGTATACCGTCTGTTTCCAAGCAGTTTCCTAAATGTATTCCCAAGTCAATAAATGTGAGACTCAGACAGGTTATAAGGTACATTATTGAGTATACTAGTGCACATATTGATAATACCTGTTCCTGTGTAAACGAAGAGACAGATTATCATGCTGAGAGTCACTACGACTCCCCAAGGCTTGATCTCTTTTCTGCTCATGCTGTCGAACACTGGCACACAGCTGACATGGCACTGGAGAGAGAGAGAGAGAGATTGGACAAAAATAATTAATCAATATCAAACTTAAAGAAAGGCATGTAGTTGTTTGATCTCAAATTATGCCAAATGAAGAGATACCTGGAAACCAAAGCATATGGTGGGCATTGCATTGAAAACTGCAGTCCAGGAAGCAGAACTGTAACAAACACAACGATTTAGCAAAAGAAGAAAAGCATGATGACGAGGATGCAGATGTTTCTGCTTGAATGAGTAGGTGGACAACGCTTTTTAAAAAGCTGATGGCTACATAAAGTAAGAGCACTGTCATGAAGTGTGTGCAGAGCTCACCTGGTGGGAACATAGCTGGGAGTCACCTCTTTATCCGGCCAGATGTACTTTATAATGACCACGATGGTAACATACCAGGTTCCCATCACGCTCAGAGCACTGCGATGAAGAACAGAAACAACAACAACTCAGACATGATCATCACGCAAGGCAAGAAGTGTTTTTTATTTCTCAGTGAGAAAATAAGCTAAGTGAGTCAACTGAGTTTATACCTGGCATACTTCTGAAAGCCAATCTCCCTGGGGATGGAGAGAGGAAGAATAACCAGGACTGCAGTAACAACGATGGTAAATTTGCGGTCAGTGTACCAGTAGCCACTGACTGTACCATCTATTTCATGAGCCACTGCAGCTATCACTGCAACAAAAAAACAGGAATTACAATAAAACTTTAACAGACAGGACGGACAGAAGGAGGCAGTAAAATATATGCTGGATACGAGTGGAGAGTACCACAGTGGGCATTAACTGTAAACTGCTGTACACACGGTAGAGATTTAGCAAAGTAGATAATCAAAGTCACAACCACTCCATTTCAAAAGACCAGAAGAGGTGGAAGGTCACAGGAAACAGGCAGGAGTAGGATTTCTACACTGTCAGCATCTCAGTACGTGGAAATGTCGGTCACATGAGGGACACATTTACTGAGCGAAAGAGCTGAGTGGTGTCATCCTTGATGCTCTTTGCCCTTGTCGATGATGGCAGAGCTTTTTTTTTTTTAAAAAGGTAATCAACACTTCTACTACTACTAGACACCTTCCTTTGCTCAAACACACAGATAACTAAAATGTGGGACAGTAATGGCAAAGTCCATGTAGGTGACAGAACATTAAGTTACGACACTGCAAAGCTGAACTCTGAGAAATGGCATTTTTAACTGTTAGAGGTTAAGGAAAATATAAACTAAGATCACAGCTTGTCTGACCAATCTCATGAAAGGAGACAGAAACAGGGTGGCTGGTGAGTGATTCACTGTATCAGTGTGAATATACTTACATCGATCCAGCTGGTCTCCAATGACAATAAAGAAAGCAATACAAGTCCCAAAGGTGTAGACAGCAATGGCTACTTCACATATGACTCCAGTGACTTTCCCACAAGCAGCTCGAACAACCTCCTGATAGGTGCTTTCGTTACTGACCTGAAGAAACCAGACAGATAAGTACAAAGTGGTTTCAGCAGTAAAAAGGTATTGGAATAGTCTTTTTGCTATTTACAGGATATTGAATGTCTTCATTATTTACAGCTGCTGAGTACCGGTGTCTCCCTAACCCTAACCCATAGACAACAGGGTCCAATGTACACAATGCAGTGTCAGGCTTCATGTCAAGGTAAAGAAATACATCTCATTCTGTACACATTAAACTGCCAACATCCTGCTCCACCATCTCTGAATGTTCTTCAAGTCTTCTGACATAAAATCTTAAACTGCTAGCCACTGAAGTAAATCAAAGTCACTGTCTGGTTTCTTTGAGCATCTTGAGATGATAGATGCGTTGTGAGATGCTGCATTAACATACTGAAGTCATCCATTTGAAATACAGTAAACGGAGGCCTTGAAGGGATGCACCTGCTGAGCCAACAGTGTTTTATACGATGCTGAGTCAACTAGAATTTGCCAGATCCAGGAACAGTCCTCTAGTTGTCAGCTAAACATTTTGTCAATCATATGCCCATGGTAGATTTATTCTGTTTTGCTTTGCTGACAAACAATCTTCTACTGATAAAACTCATGTGATTTAAGATTTGGCTCTTTTAATACAGTTGTAACACAGCATGAGTTATCAACAGTCAAAATAAGGTATCAGGTAAGTAATCAACCATAAAAAAGAATAAAATTCACTAGTGTATTTGTCTATGGCAATTTCCTTTCATCTGATATTTCCGGCAGGTTAAAACTAACTCATTTTGTACAGCAGCCGAACACACTGCTCTTCTTTTGCCATTTCTGAAGTGATACAGGGTCACTTTCGCAGTGTGCAGCATGTTAACAGGTAAACCTGCAGCAGGAGCCTCGCAGCTGACTGTATTCATCTTCAGTTTAGGGCATGGTTACAGAGAGAGTAATGACTGAGGCTGATGAGTACAGTCAGTCAATCATATTCATGAAGTCAGCTATTCTCATGGTACCACGTGCTTTAAGACAAAGTTCATCCTACAGCTGATTTTTGTATTTCAAAGCCATATTTCTCAGATGTTTCTGGGTCAGAACGAATATCATCTATAAAGTAAAGAAGTGATCAACAACTAAAATGTATTTAACTGGCTCAAACTTGGATGGACTCTTTCTCTTTTGCGTTTTAACGTGTAAGCACAAGTCTGAGCCATCAGGAACTGAAAGTTGTGATCAGGAATACAACCACGTTATTACACAACACTGCTCCAATTATTTCACCACTACTGAAGGAAAAATACTTGTGTGAAAGAAAAGCAGTCAGATTGAGAAGACTGCACAACAGAGGAGAAAATGAAAGAGAAACAGTAAGAGACGGACATAAAGACTTTCAGGAAGTCAGAATCTGACGGTCCTGAAGGTACACACACCTGGGAGCAGTAGCCCAGGATCACCAGTCCACTGATTATGAAGATCAGCATGAACTGAAAGAAAGAAACAGGAAGCATCACATTATAGTTCCTGATAATATTGACAATAGGCAGTTTTGTGTTGATCACAAGAAAACAGAAAATACATTCAGACTGTCAGCAGTTATCAGCTCTAACATTCAGAGCAGAGTAGTGTGGAAGTACTGTGTCTGCACATTATGTTGAAGCCAGGTTCAGTCTTAGATTCTAAGTTAAATAATTGATCAGTAATTTTAGTCAAACACCATTTTTTTGTCCTTTCAGTTTCTCTTAATGGCAACAAATACTTGCTTCTCTCTGTTAAGTTGTATGGAGGTATATGTTGGTGGACATAGTGAGCAATTTTTGGCCTCTAATAATATCTCATTAGCATTTGTCATCATTATCAATATTTTACATGCTAAATAATTAATAGAAATGTGGGTTGCAGCCCAATTTATCACATTACACCACATGTTTATAGTCTGAACAGTTGCCTCTTGCAGTGGGGAAAGGGCCAATAGAAGAGGCATACAGTTCTATGTGCCTCACTGGGATCTCCTCACCATTTGAAGCATCACTCCTGCAGTTACTCCTCCTGCCATATTGAAGGCTGCGGGGAAATTGAGTAGACCTGCTCCCAGTGCTGCGTTCACTACGATGAAGACTGCTCCCAAAGACGACACACCCCCGCTCCTCCTCCTGTCTGCCTCGAGATGCCGGTCAGACTCCACGCTGGGGCTCTGCAAGAGCCACGCCCTTTCTCCAGAGTCGTTACTCCCAACTGCGCCCCAGTCCTCGACATCAGTGTTAATCGCCATGAGTCAACAGGCTGTAGCTTGGCCTGCCAAGCCTTACACACCTCAGGAAATTTGTCTCCAACTCTCAGGATCCAAGTGGAGGAAAAGTTGATCAGAAAGTCTGACTGACAGCACAGGGAATCACGCAGAAGCAGTTAATATTTTATGTCCAGTTCCACAACAGTCAGGAGGCAGCAGCTGTTTCTGGTGGTGGAGCCATTCGGTAATCTGTAGTGAAATATCGTTTGAACTTAAAGATACTTGCATTGGTTAATAAAAACTGAATGAAATGAAATGTTCTGATATTGTAGCATATAATGTAAATTAAAGTGGTTATTTATCTTAGTGTTTGGATTCTCTGTGTGTTTTTTTCCTCTGTAAATAAACCGTAATTCTTAATCAACAATTAACCTTAAAAAGTTGAGGTAGGTTAATATTTTCTAACATTTTTATATCAGAGCCCACTATTCTTGTCCATTGTGCAGCAGTAGATGTTGGTTGACATGAAACCAGTATGCTATTGTCCCACATGGTCTGTGTGAGTATATTAAAAGGCTCACAGTGGAGTTTTAGACCACCAGTGATTCCTTAGAGAAAATGATTGACGAGCCAGTTCCTTAAATGTTTCTACCTTATCTTCTACTAACAAACACACAAGGAAGTACATACTCAAGAGCATGGGGTTGTCATGATGCAGTACATTATCAATTTAACTGTGTGAGGACTGCATACCTTCAGCCAAGCAAGACTATGGCAGCTTTTGAGTAGGACTCACACTGCACACCAGGGACCTGTGAAAGAGACATACAGCCTCAAGTCAAGAAGCTAATTCCCCCAGTAATACTGGCCATTAATATTGATATGCATGCTTGTTAAGAGGGTTAAGCCTTTCATACAAACCAAACTAAGATCATTTGTTTAGTTTTAAAAGGACCCTGACTCTTATCTTATGCCACAATGGCTCTCGAAAACAAACAATAACGCCATTTTACCTAACGTATGACGATGGATATGTCATAAAATCACTAATGAGCATAAACATTGTCGACAGAAACTGTAGGAGAAGAAGTGAAGCCAACGTTACCGGGAACAAGGGAAGGTGCTGATGAAGTCCAGCTTCCCTTAATTTAATTCATTGCTATCGTATTCTGCACAGACACACCTAGAGCTGCCTATACGGAATACTGGTTAAACACCGCACCTTTAACTGTGATTAGATTATCGCTTTTCCTTTCATTAACGTAACAATAACATCTGTCAACGCAGTCAACCCCTTTGTTTCTCTGTGTCCTACAATAGCTAGCTAGCAAACGTTACACCTAGTTAGCTGAACACAAAATACAACTAAGCTAATTATTTTTTTCACCAGACATTAAAATATCTCTACATCATTTATATTCTCTGTCATTTCGTCGCTGTCTTGTGATGTGTAGAGGATAAAACTCTGATAATGAGGAACAGTACCTTCAGCGTTAAACAGCCTCCGCCGTAGGTCAATGACTGAGCCGTCTGTGTTTTGGCAGCCCGTGCAGAGCAGAGGAGCATGTGACACTTTGTCACGTGACTGGAATTCTGGGTGTTCTTCTCGTTGCTCGGAATTGTGGGTATTGTAGTTCTCTGCATTCAATTCCTGCTCAATTTAGCAGGGGCACATATTTTATCTATTTTATGGATGAATGTTTAGAAATATATGGATGTGTGAGTATGAAGTCTCATTTAAGGTTTTAGCGTTCAAAAGAATAGAAGTACTCAGATGTTCTACCCAAGTAAAAGTAGGTATACCACAATATGCCCTGTTACAAGTAAAAGTCCTGCATTCTAAAAGCATCTGCAGAATATACTTTAAGTACCAAAAAGTAGTCGTTACGCAGAATGGTCCATTTCAGACCTATTATAATTAGTGATGCATTAATGTGCATATCACTTTAATGTTGCAGCTAGTAAAGGTGGGGCTCATTTTATTTACTTTACATACTGCTGTGTAGTTTAACCTATCACAATTTGTCATCATTTATCAGTTAATTTGTATTAAAATGTATTAATAATCTAAATCTGCACAGTAAAATGTTTGCATTCAAATGTAGATGAGTTGAAGTATAAAGTAGCATAAAATGATAATACTTAAGTAAAGTACAAGTATCTCAAAATTGTACTTAAGCACAGTACTTAGTTTCATGTCTGAAAAACAGCAGCCCAATGCTACACTGAAATATGAGTAATGTTACTTTATTATTGGTGCATTGTGGGTCAAGTGCTAGGTTACTAACAGTGCAACTAACGGCAATGTGGGCAACTGTGTTAGGGCCCCATATTTTTATTATTATTATTATTACCTAATCTCCCAGCTCTGTTGTATTTCCCTGAGGACCCTTAGTGGGTTAATCTAGCTGTGCTGCAGGTCCAGACGCACTCTTGTACATTTTAATGAGTACTGTGAACAATATATAGTCTCGCAAACACCTCTAGTCAGTGATTAACAGGAGAAGGAAACTATCAATGACAAAAATTATATTATATTAAAAATTATACAGTACGTTTTTAAGATAAGATGAACATTATGACATCTCTGTGTAGACCTACAGTACACTACAAGCGCAACATTATTGTAATGTTAGGTAAACCATCAATTGGAATAAGCAAAATATAGGCATATAAGCATAAAGGTGGGTAAACTGTAAGGAAAAGGATCAAGTTAACTGATCTCATTAGGAGAAAAAAAACACATTAGAAGAGATCATTACTCTACAACCATTTATTGTTTGTTCAATAAGGTACATGACCAGTGATCCATTATTTTATGACAGAATGCAAAACATGGAGGCAATGTGCCAGAAGTTTCAGAAGTATGAGTAGACTGGGGTCAGACCCCACATTTCTAAATGCCATTTGTGTCTCACAGTCTCAGTGACGAACAGATTCATATACTGAACCATGATGTCTGAGTAAAAGAGTATACCATGTGCATATTTCTTCATGAACTGTCTAGTGTTCACCCCAACCATGTACCCCACTCATCTGAATGAACCACACAGAGAAACATATGTACTTGTACCAAATACAAAGACTCCGTTATGAAAAGAAAATAAGAAATGGTGCGTTCGATTTGGGACTATGGTGCAATATGAAGAGAAATTTCTCCATTGTGGAATTCATTCAAAGTATTGATCGCTTCTCTGTACCGAGTTTAATTCTTTTTGGCTTGTGTGCTTGTTTGTATCGGGGGTTAAAAGGGACTGACTGAGAGACTGCTGCCCTGTGACGAAACAAAAAGATTCACAAATCCTGCTGAAAAAGAAGTGAATACAAGGAGATGGATAGGCAAATTCCAAGCAGAGATAATAAAGGAGACCAAATTACTGGATGATTGATTAGTTCAGGAGAACAACCACAGATTAGCCTGATAGCGAATTGATTACATGACTAACAAATAAAAACAGAGTGCCAGCCTAATCTTGAAACTCAAACAGTGCCTTACAACTTATAAAGTGCTACGACTCCACTATTAAAATTAAGAAAAAAAAAAAAGAACTCACATTTTCTACAGGCTCTCACATAGCAACACAGCTCTCAACTTGTACATAAAACGAATGCACAGTCTGACGTTACCCCGATGTTGGTTTCTTGATGTTTTGTAATGAGTGGGCCCACAGCCGATAAACAGCACACATTTAGGAGGACACTAATGCACAGCCAACAGTTGATTCCACAGAATAAATAAGCAAAGATGATCCGTCAGTAGTGGGTGAAACCATGTCTTTTACAGTTTGGCAGGGGGGCCTGTTCAGTGAAATGTTTAAAGGGAACCAGAAATTAAACAGTTTAACAGCAGCAACCGTTCCAAGTTGAACTCATGATGAAATCCAATCAATAAAATGTCTAACTAAATATTGAGCTCTTTTCTAAAAGGTGGAATGGAGGAGACAGAGAATAAGTGACGCATACAGCTCCTCTTCATCACTGTGGCTTTGATTCTGTTGCTCTCCCAGCAGGATCCACTCTACTTGGTGACTGTATGGATCGCCTGTGCCAGGTAGCCCACGTTCCCAGAGGACACACCTGCCATGGAAATTCTGCCATCCTTGGTCATGTACACTGAAAATTCCTTTGTCAGGCGCTCAACCTGCAGGAAAAAGAAAATAACACACACAACTCAAAATCCACGTCAGTATTTTAACAGCAAACATTCCCAAAGAGCTTTGTTCTCTCGTACTGAGATCAGCTGTCTGATCGACTCTTTAGAGAGCGCTGACAGCGTTACAGCAGTACATCCTGCTAAGACATAAGTCCTTCTGTATGATCATGGTAAAATATTTAGTTGTTTTCCATAATATTAGCTAGTGGGAGCATGTAGAGGCTGAACAGATGAGGCCTGAGAATCTTGATCTGACAGATTTACAATATATTTACATCATATTAGAGCAGCTCTATGGGAAAAATACAAATACTGTTTTGTAATCACGCAAGAGAAATGTCTGAATTTCCTTTTAAGATGGATTTTCAATTTAATACCAGAGCAAGTGCTTACATTCACAATAAAGTTTTAATGACAAAATCTCCTTATGCAGTAAGCTAGACTGCTGTGCTAAATTTACCTTTAAAAAAAAAGGACTAAGCTGGTGGTTTTTATTTTTTCTTTGTTTGAAATACTTCTTTGTAAGCTGCACATTTTTTTCTTAGTGCCATTTTTGTAGCTGAATTTGTCAGCTATTGTAGTTTGGCATCGTTTGATAAAGTTGTTTTCAACAATTAGTACATTTCAATGATGAACACATTTTTGTATCGTTTTCTGCTGTCAACCATCTAGTTTGTGTGTGTGTGTGCGTGTGTGTGTGTGTGTGTGTACCTGTTCGGGTTTGAGGCCTGTGAAGCAGAACATCCCGATCTGGTCCATGACGTGCTGCCAGTTGTGGTTGGAGCCCTCTTTTTTCAGACCAGCTACCAGCTGCTCTCTCATCTTAATGATGCGGTTAGCCATACCATGGACCTCCTCCAGCCTGGGATGAATGACAGCAGAGTCCAACAGATCAAGAAACAGATTCTGGAATATATCTTTAAAAGTTTGGTGCACATGAAAGATGCATTTGTTTTTTACAAAAATCAGGTTCTCTTCAGGTAATATGTGTGTATATATATATATATGCACTATAAGCACATACCACAGTGAGCGCAGATCTGGTGTGTTGAGAATGGTTGCTGCAATTCTGGCGCCATTCATTGGTGGGTTGGAGTAAATGGGCCTGATGAGGATCTTGAGTTGAGACTCCACCCTCTTTGCCTCATCTGCGTCGTTACACACCACAGTGAAGCCTCCCACACGCTCACCTGTGAATAACGACATGCACACTGAGTCATTCACAGCAAGTCTGACCAACACGTCTGCGAAACAGGATAACTGTCTAATTTGAGGTTACACATGACAGCCACAAAATATTTGGTTTGTAAATGTGAAAAATGTAACATTTATTATTTCCTTATTTTTCATCTGAATGAGATCTCACTGTGTCTTAAGAATAGTAGATATCACTGCGTTCACATTATGAAACATTGTTTTACTGAAGAAACAAACACCTATTCCTTAATGACTATTTACTGGATGACTGCTATTGGGAATTTGCCAATCATGACATTATGAGTCAACTGCACATAAGTAGCTGCACTGACCAGCTAAGTGGAAATTAACTGAAATTTGTTTCACATTATAATACTATTATATTCAGCGCTTTGGAAGTCTGAATGCTTACTAGAATAAGTCATTTTTCACCAACTACTTTTTACCACTGGGTGGTGGTAAAACACAAGCTACAGTTCAGCTTGTGTAGATTTTTCATTCTCTGACACACTCAGACATGCAAAAATGAATCTCCAGCTTCAACGTATGTACAGTAGAGCATATAAATTGTTTTTCAAATCAACTCTATTTTCAATTGATTCAGCACTTTGGCCAAAATTGTATTATCACAAATAACCAGATGCTAAAATGAGCAGACCCTGACCAGCAGTAGTTAAACGTACCAGTACCATTTCTAATTTTTATCTAATTTCTGCATGTCATCTTTATTAAAGACTTATTTAAAAGGTTTGTACTGAATTCTGACTGACCATAGAGACCCATATTCTTGGCGAAGGACTGGGACAGCAGGATGTTGTGGCCCTGCTCGATGAAGTAGCGGACAGCCCAGGCATCACGATCGATGTCTCCACTCGCGAAGCCCTGATAGGCCATGTCGAAGAACACCAGCAGGTTCCTTTTCTGTAAGGTGAAAGTGTGAGGACACAGACGCAGACAGAGGCAACCAGTTAATTATAATTCAAGTGATAACAGCTGGATAAGCTATAGTGCTTATCAATTGTGGCTTTTGAACTGTTCTGATTTTGAGATAAAAAAAAAATGTGTGCTGACATTTTATCAGAATGTAACGGCAAAACTTTCACAGACTTTTATTGAGATGATGCGCCCTCACCTTCACAATGTCAGAAATCTCCTTCCACTGCTCCGTCTTGGGGTCCACACCAGTGGGGTTGTGGGCACAAGCATGTAACATGAGCACACTCTGCTCTGGGATTTTCTGTAACATAAAAAGAGGTTAGTCAGCCTACAATTTCATATATAGTACACTCTTAGTTGATAGTGTTTTCACTGCAGCACCACCTGCCAGACATATAACTGATTACATGACTGACTCTAACCAGCTACTTTATATGACATTTTACCTTGGTTATAAACGAAAATGGACGCAAAAACATAAAGTTCTTCCTGGTGGCTGTTACATACAGTAAATACACACAAATGAAAAAATACACCACAGACTGAGTGGTGCTGTAGAAAACCCTCACAGTCCAATGACTTAATTACTAATTAAACTGAAAACTAGCCACAATTCTTCCCAAAAAAATGAAATATTCTGTGATTGTGTTTTAAATGGAATTACAACTTCAGAACACACAAAAAGATTCATCAAAAAATGTCCCCTAAGGATCATGATCTCAGACATCCCCAATGATTTGAAAATGTTTCTTATCGTCTTCACACATATCCCCACACATCATTAACGTCTTACAGAGATGTCCTCGAGGGCTCCATTGAAGTCAAAGCCACAGGTGGAGGGGTCGTAGTATCTGTAAGCTTTGAGCTGCATGCCAGCGTCTCTGAAGATGGGTGTGTGGTTTCCCCAGGAGGGTTTGGGCAGGTACACATCACGAGGACCTCCGTGGAATCGAGACTGTGACAAAGGAGACGACCTGGTGAGATAACCAGCCTGAAACTAAATATTTGTTTGTGCTAAGTGACCAATACAAGAGGACCTCACCAGAAAGTTGGCTCCAATGCGCAGAGATCCAGTTCCTGAGATGGTCTGGACAGTGATGCTCTGTTGGGAGAAGAGAACTGCTGCACTGATATGAACTTTAACTGTCGGAGCAGATTTAAACCTCATTTAGTTTGGAGTAGTTAACACCAACCAACTTACCCTGCCGCTCTTCAAGACCTCATTATCATTTCCAAGAGCGAGTTGGGCGCAGGACTTGGCAAACTCCCCCAGACCACCAATGGCAAGGTACTCCTTATCCAGCTGTTTGGCTGCAATAATAGCCTCTGCCTAGAAGGAAAGCGTAAAATCAAAAAGGTATATTACACATTTCCCTGTAATTTCCCTGACTGTTATTCCCTCAATACACTGAATGCCATAATGTACAGACATGCTGATGTTCCACGGGCCTACAGAAGCTGAGCTCAGGATGACGAAGCAAGAATGCACCAATGAGAAAGACCCTGACCAGCAATAACGTTTTTAACCCTTCAACTCCAACTCCCTGAGTGACCGCTCCATTTTTAAAAGACTTGCTTAAAAGGTCGAACAGTGTGATAGTGGAGTACTGTGGTTCTCTTTGAGTTCATTATCATAATAAATTAAGGCTCAATGACATGACTGACAGGGTTACCTCTGAATTGCATGGAGGAAAATCACTGTGTGTGCATTAGTGGATTCACAGGAGGGCTTGGTGACAGTTATACCTTGCGGACACAGCTGAGCACAAAGGGCTTGCCCTGGTCATCCCTGTAGGCTCCCACTCCCAGGTTCATCTTCTTGGGGTTGGTATCCTTCTTGAAGGCCTCGCTCACCCCCAGGATGGGATCGGGGGGACCCATCTGCACTCCACCCCACCATGAGCTGCAAAGACAACAAATCAGGTGAATATTGATGTGGAAGGCAAACACAGAAGAGGGTCGAGAGTTCGTCTGTGCGCGCTGCACTGAAAAACTGCTTTTTCCCCTCATAAACAGAAACACTAATGTATCCTTACAAAGTCATGCAATGCGCTGCTTCTAAAGTTTTCATGGCCTTGTGCGACGCCAATGTGATGGCCGTATTAGCCATGTTCCTGCAACACGCTGTGGACCTAATGCTTGAGATTAACTCCTCATGTGACCTGAGGATACCACACTGACGTGCAGACACATGAACGACACATGATCAGTGGACACAAGTTTTGTGAAACAAACATTAAAATCCATTCAGAAGGTCCAGAGTCCAAAAACAAGAGTTAATCTGGGTCTAAAACACAAAATCACTCCATTGTTCACTAAGTCACTGTTCCCACTTAGAAGAAAATGTAATTATGAACAAACACTATTTACTATTTGTGTTACCTTGATTTGTGCTTTTGGCAATATTTGTAATCCTTTTTAAAAACTTTCATTCATCTGGCCTGTTCATTTCCTCTTATTTTCAATTTATTAGTTAATCTATCTAGTGTTACGAAATACTGACTGATTAATCCTTAGCTTACTTACCAAAGACTTAGATATTACTAGATATTTTTAGGACCCAACATAATATCATGTCAACCTTGTCTCTTGTGTTTGCCATAATAAAATATAAGCATGCCTGCACACATCAGGCCTTATATAAAGTAACACTGACCCATCCAATTTCAATTGGGATAAATAGTCTTAAAATACTTTTCTTTCTAATTGATGTATCTGTCAGTTCCAGGATCACAGGAGATTATTCTATCCCTATAATACATCTATCTATCAAAAAATATCATATCTAAAAAATGAGTTTCGAGAGCAAATGAAACTAGATGTGAATGGAAAGGGGGTGGATCAGGAAAAAATATCAAAAACTTAGAATAAGGAACATCAACAAAGATGTTTCAGGCAATGTCTCTCTCAGTGAGGCATCCAGGAAAACACTAGCTGAGTCATCTGTGCATGGTGTGCGCTTCATGAGATGAAATTGTAGTTTGGCAGATTAGTAGATACCACTTGTGTATCAAAGGCCTATAAAATCAGTGCATTGTTGATTGCTTTGCTACTGGATATTTGGCTGCTATATCATAATAGATTGCTACCAATACAATAATCACCTCATCACTGTAACCTTTTGTACCTAAAACGAATAAAGTAAATACATTCTGTCACACATCTGCTTGATAAATGAGGGTTGTTGTATGTTGCGACCTTCACTGCCCTGCTGCTCGCATATTGTCTCAGGTTTCTTCTACTTTGTAAACACTCTAAACTTTGCAGCTAAATTTAGGACTGAACACTTTGCAAAGGGCAAGAGTCTCCAATCCCCTACCAATAATTTAAAAAAAGATCACACTGGCTCATTAAATAGTTATTACAGTTCACTGACAAACATATGTTTATGGCATGAAAATCAAGTGGTGTGGTAGGTGTGTGCCAAGTCCAGCCTAGCAATTGTTAACTTAAATACAATGGGGTGTTTGATTCTGAAGCTCTGATACAACAGGCACTGTATTTATGAGTCTGTAGTTTGTGGTGCTGTTGTATTGTAAATGCTGTTATCACAACTATGCTATATTCGTTTAAAGTTTAAGATGAGATAAGATTTCCTTATTTTCATTGCATGAGTACAGTGAAATATAAGTAAACAGCTAACTGAGTAGATTTAATAAAAACTGCATTCATGTACTGTATGTAGTTATATGTGAGAACATAAATAAGGAAACAAAATAAGAAATGTGTCTGTGCAAAGTGCAAACACAAGAGGTTGCGATTATTTTACTATGTAGTTTAGTTTTCAACACCACGTAGTGTACAATTGAGAATTACAGCAGCAAAAACGCTGCATACAGTTAGGGTCATTTGGGTTCAAGTGGTCTTATTGTGCCTGCAGTGTGCATGTACACAGAACCTTTGAACAGCTGAACTTCAGCATTTATATAAACATCACAGTGACTGACAAATTATCAGTAATCAATAGACCAAAGGCTTTCTAGGCCAGCTACAGGGGAGGATTGCTGGGCTTAAAAGAGTGTTCCTTCCCCAACAACTGCTCTTGATACTAGCGTTTAACTGAAAATGAACACGCCTGGTTACAAGTGGTAGGGAAAAACCCAGCTGTCATTTATTCAGTCTTTGAAACCAGACCAACGTGCTTGAACATGAGACGGCAAAATGGCAGAAACTCTGAAACACAACCACATAGACAGAAATATGATAGCACAGGCTAGCAAAACGAAACAAATAGTTACACCTGAGGAGAAAGAAGCAGAGGCTGAACAAAGATAAAGACACACGTACAAAACGTCCAATGAAACTGTCTACGTTTACAAAGGCTGCATACGAGATGTTTTAAGCAAATAGAAACGCAGAAGAAGATCTAAATAGGTTTGCCCTCCAAGCAGATCCTGAAAGGACATCGGTACCTATCTCAGCGCTAGAAAGTAGCAAATCAGCGATCAAAGGCGGAACACGATAGCCAATCAGGTCGCACGAATTCAGAAACTACGACAAGTCGCTTAGCTCAAACCGTGTTTGGGATTTGACAGCTGAAGCCATAGCGATCGTGTAAATCATTAAGAAACTTGCATTTGGAAACAAAGCAAAGCTAAATCGCAGCCTGGACGACATGTCATTATAAACAAGTTATCTATAACGAACCTAACCTAGCTGGGCTGTTCTTTTCACATAGTTACACACCGGCGACTGCTTCATGGGAACTTGTGCTGCTGACACATCAACGTGACTTTCATCTGTCGCGAGCTTCACTGATACCAAGTTTACCACCCTCTGAGGTCAACTTAGTGCAAATCGGAGAGGATGCCTAACACAACAGGTGCTGACCTGTAAGGTTACCGAGTCATAAAGCTGGAGTCCGTAACGTTAACCTACATATGAACATTAGCTGCGCTCTCGCGACTGTAGCTAACCTCAGATAGCATATCGGGGCCTATTGAAACCATTTGACCCCTGTGTGTGTTGGCTAGCCAGCTAGGATGGCTAAAGTAATCACAAACCAGTGAAGTTACAACGTCAATTTGATGGCTGACAGAACCGGTAACGGTAACCTTAAAATAAGGGCTTGTCTGCTGGTGAAGCTAGCTGTAAAACTAATGTGACAGCACGCTAACCAAGACAACGGTATCTAAATGTCTCTATGTCCGCTAGTTTTAAGCACATTATTGCTGTTTACCTGTTACGGCTGGACAGAACTCCCAGGGACGGGGAAATGTTCCCCAGACAGTAGATCACCTTGTTTGACTTGAGCAGGGCCATCGTTGTGCTGCGTTTGGGAGTCGAGCCTCGTAGGATGTGGACGGATGTGAAGGGCAGGCACGACCACGACGCTACGCTCTGAGTACGCGCTGACGTCAGAACAGCAGACGATCAATACAGTACTGCGTCTGTACCGCAGACCTGAGATTATAATCTGACTGTTAATCCTTAGACTGGTGTGGAGACGTCAGCAAAGGAAGGAGAGGAAAGCCACACACACAAATCCACACAACCCCGAGACAGTTTTCTTATTTTAAATTGTATAGATCAATCCACATCTTAATATTTTCAGAATAAAAGCCTTCTGACTAACATAGTCCAGGCCTCAAATCACTGAATTGAGAATCAGAATCAGAATCAGAAACTGTTTATTGCCAAGTAACATACATTACAAGGAATTTGCTGTGGTCTGAAGGTGCTATTGTGTTGATAACAAATAAGTAGAATATAAAAGCTAAAATAAGAATAAGAACAAAAATAGAAATAAGATAAGATAAATAACAACAGTGCAGTGACAAGAATAAAGTAAAGTGTCCAGGTAAAGTGTCCAGTAGGGGGTGGGTGCGTTAATGTAACGCAGGGGGGACAGGGGTGATGTACGTTAATATAACGTATAAGTAGTTTTTCACCAGACAATCAACACTGAAAGAGTCAGTGGTGGAGGAAGTACTTAGATCATTTACTTAAGTAAAAGTAGCAATACTCTGTCACAAATAGTAACTATTAACTACATTTGTCAAATAAATGCAAGGGAGTAAAAAGTACAATGTTTGCCTCTGAAATGTAGTGGAGTAGAAGTATAAAATAACATAAAATGGAATTACTAAAGTAAAGTACAAGTACCTCAAAATTGTGCTTAAGGTGAGTAAATGTACTTAGTTACTACCAACACTGAAAAGAGTCCATTGAGAGGTCATTCATAGAACTGTTTTACAATATTAAAGGGTTTGAGGGTTTATCGTCCCTTTAAAGATATGGATGTTGATAAAGTTGCCTAGTGTATATTTACAAGATTAATACCTCACTGTGGCTGTTCAGGATAAACCCCCTTAATGACAACTAACAGATAGGGCCTTGTTTTTAGTTAGACCACATATGATAGCAAGTGACCACCAGACAAAACATCTCTAAACTGGACAAACAAAATATTTATGTGTACATTGATCCACTTAAATTCCTAAATATCCTACAGTCAGATTGTGGTCTGTTTAATGATAATGTGACAGAAGTCTATTGGCATGTTTGCTTTACAGCCAGTGTACCTGCTCCTGAATGTTCTGTCCAAGTGCTCATATGCAGCACAATTGGTTGAAGTGACAAACACAACTTTATGGTACTTTTTATGGGGTACTTGATGATAGTAGCATTCTGCAGTTACTGGATTTGTCCACTTGAGGGCAACATCACACAATAGACACTGCATTGTCTTTTGAGCTGCAGCTGCTTCTCTAGTTGCTCTATGTATGATTATCTTTCCAGTAGTCTTCATCGTGGAGACTTTTCTAGGTTCTGTGATGATTACAAAATGTCAACATGACATTCCTCCTAGGTCAGATTAGGTCAGATTTAAATATTTGAGTTTCTGTGGCCATGCAAAGTGTTACAAGACATCGGAAATGAAATGCTAAATTGTACCTGACCCACTGCAGAAAAAGTGTGTAATTTTTAACTGAAGGAAAAAATTATTAAGAACTATCATCACTGATTTACTTTTCCTGTTTGCCCGGACACTGGTACCTCCAACCTCCCACCAGATGGAGACCTTCTCCACATTTCATTCCTCAAAGCTCACCAGCACTCACTGTTTGTTGTGTCGCAGCCAAACGATAAAAAAAACACCTTGCAATTATCAAAGTCTCTGAAATATTCTTCTGCTTCTCTCCCTCTAATCACGTTAATGTGCAAGTGTGCCTTTGCCTGATGTTAAGGGGCTACTGCAGTAAGTGGCTGCATTAAGTGAAGATGCCAGGCATGTTTTCACTTTCAGAGTCATACAAGTTTACAAGAACAGCAACCTCGCTGTCACTCAGTCTGTAGAGAAGGAACAGCGACCTGGAA